>NC_053134.1:27760306-27835306 GCF_010015445.1 Perca fluviatilis | reverse complement strand
ATAAGCCTTGTCGGCGACGACCAAACGTTAGCGATTGGTTATGGCAGATCCAGAGTGGCTCTGGGCAGATCCAATAGTTTTAAACTTCAACAGAGTACCCGCCTTCAGTGAGTGGCCAGACTGTCTATACAAATTAAATGTACCAGATTCTGGTAGGACCAGGCTACAGCAATCCCACCAATCAGTCCCAAAACCTCCCAGTTAGAGAGGAAATGCCCTAAACATATTCTTTGTAAATCTTTACAATCATTCCCTGAAAGAACCAAGCAGGTCTGCTAAATTGGACGGTTCAAATCTTCTTTAAAACTTGCTATTTTCAGCTTGTAGTTGTTTCCCGAAGAAAACTGAGTTTGAGAACGGCAACACACAGAGAGCAGAAGGTGAGGGACATCCGGTCATGGCTCATGCACCGGATGTCAGGCAATTATCCTGGAAATGTAGTTGATCCAGACTAAATATCTGGTATATGCTGTGTGAAATAACACCTGATTGTTAAGTTAAGAATTGTCCTCTTGATTTTGTACTGTGTGTAACAAACGGTGATGTCAGGGTGATAGGATTCTTCTCAATATAAGCTAAATATTGTGATTTATACTGATAGACTGTAGCTTTAAATGGCAGACCACTTTACAGCAGTACTGTTATGTTATTGGGCTTGCCCTCTTTATTGAGGAAATACTGTCTCAGGAAGGTGTGTGTGTGTGTGTGTGTGTGTGTGTGTGTGTGTGTGTGTGTGTGTGTGTGTGTGTGTGTGTGTGTGTGTGTGTGTGTGTGTGTGTGTGTGTGTGTGTGTGTGTGTGTGTGTGTGTGTGAGAGAGAGTGAGAGTGTGAGAGTGTGAGAGAGTGTGAGAGAGTGTGAGAGAGTGTGAAATGCCAAGGACTGTGGAAAGACACATAATAGTAGTGGGGTATTGTAGTGTTGATGTTTGTCTTGTGAAACCTGGTGCTCACATGTCTTAATGATTACAGGCTGCAGGTAAGACCTGCAGGTGGAGGTGGCCATGCAGACCAAAAATTCATTCCTGACATTTTTTAAATGTTTAACCGAAGTCAGAGAGGCTTTTCAAAGGGAACTTTGAAGGCTCAAATACTTTGTTTTTCATGCATTTAGGTTTTCCCCCCTTTTAAAGCTGTCGCTGTTGGTGAGGTTTAGAAGCTTTAGCTCTAAACTGTGATGGCTATGTGACACCAATACAGCAAACGGTTGTGTTTGATCTTAGCAGAGTAAATCATGGATAACCACACACGCTTCATTGTTACTTAGCCAAGCAGCAAGTTACATAATGCAGCCATAGGTCCTAGTATGTCCCACCCTCTAACTACTCCATCAAGGCTTCAGTGAGGAGTTGTAAAGGAAAGTCTGACCGTGTTTGTGGTGAGTTTACTCCACAGAGCTCAGGTCGCGTTGAGCTATTAGCTCATAGTTTAGTTATGCCTTTAAAGGCCAGGGTGTGGTCTGCAGAGGAGGGATCACAAACGCCTTGTTCCCACCTCCTTTTCTCCCGCTCTCTTCAGCTCAGGCTGCTGTTATTATGAAACAGCCTGGCTCCCATCCAGACCAAACCCTGCAGAGGGCCCACTGAGAGCCAGACGCAGAGTAGGACAACCTCTCTCTGTGTGTCTCACATTGATTGCATGCTTTGAAACTCTCAGCAGCGTCTTACGACCGAAGTTGAGCATATCATCTTTGCATTCCTCACATTTTTGTTGATTTGTTGCCAGCTGAATGAGTTGCTTTAGGCCCAGATGTTCATTCAGAGTCACTTTGACAGTGGATCTTTTGTGGTCAAACAAAGAATTACAATAAGTAGCCCAGTTTTGGTTTGGTTTTATGCATGAAGGTGCTGCGTAGTTTAGTGTTATCTAAAAGTTTTTCAGTAACATGTCCACATTCTCCACTGGTAGGGGTGTAACGGTATACAAAAATCACGGTTCGGTACCTACCTCTGTTTTGAAGTTACGGTTTGGTTAATTTTCGGTACAGTTAGGGGGGAAAAATGCAAAACTCCCAACAAGAAAGTAAAGAAGCAAAACAATGTGCTTGTTTGTTTATTATGAATTTTTGTGAATAACAATCAGTTTACAATCTTTTTTCAAACAAACTTTTAAATGATTTGTAACAAATATATTAGGGGGGAATGACTTTCTGGCTGAAATGTGGACAAGAAGGAATTTCATATCAATCACCTTCACCGTGTGTTTTTAAAAGCGTAAAAAGTGTTTTAAACAACTGAATATGGTCGTAGCTCCGCTGCTATAAAAACACCAATGGGATTTGTTATTGCTTTGGCCCGATCTGAATTACCAGCAAAGTCTGTTAAAATGCTGAGGGGAGCTGCGTTTGCAATACGCTCATTTGTTTCCTAGTAGCAGTGATATTCGCGTGGTGCCGTTTCAAGTGAGTTAGCAAGTTTGACGTGTTGCCAGAAACCTCCCGATCACTAATGAGCAATGTCGGCACACTACTTTCGTCTTATCCACTTGTCTTTGTCCATTGTTGTATTTCACCGGGAAACCTAAGTTTACCACAAACAGGAGACCTTAATGATAACGGAGGGTCTTCAAGCTCTAGGTTTCTGTCCATTGCCTGTGATCCTAGCTGGCGAGAGGCTTGGCTGGGATAAGCGTACTGTGTGCAAAGTGTAGTGCGGAGACTAAACAAACTTCTGGTTCGCCACTTAATGTTTGTGTAGGAACTCTGAATTGAAGTATGTTCCGCAGGCAAAACAAGTCTAATAATTTCTGTTAATTCCGATTGCATTCGGTGTACATTAGCACCGTTCCGAAAGTCTGTACCGAAACGGTCCGGTACAAATACATTTACCGTTACCTTTACACACTAGGAATGGAAACGAACATTCCTCATTGTTGCCACTGCGTGGCAGATGACATTAACTCAAACCTTTTATCACATATTGTCATTAGAAGCCTTGAGTCGTTTGAGCAGAGGTGAGCACCACCAGGATGTGTTTGGAGTCAGGACTCCAGAGTGCGACGAAAAGTGTGTGTGTGTGTGTGTGTGTGTGTGTGTGTGTGTGTGTGTGTGTGTGTGTGTGTGTGTGTGTGTGTGTGTGTGTGTGTGTGTGTGTGTGTGTGTGTGTGTGTGTGTGTGTGTGTGTGTGTGTGTGTGTGTGTGTGTGTGTGTGTGTGGGGCGTTCAGACAGGAGGCTGAAGCACCAAAGTGCTGCCAACAGACAGCTCTACATGTGATCAGAATAAAAACAGAGGAGCAGAATCGCTTGTTAATTTACAGAGAAATGCTCTTCGGCCGTGCACAGCCAGGCTGTTGCTCGCCCGAGATTTGACATATTGCAACAAATTTTTATTATTATTCAGACTTTAATAATGTGATATGATTTAATTTGGACCTATATTGCCCTAACTAGGAAATCTGTTATTTATTATTTAACTTTTTAATGATAATTGTCTTTGTTTAAAAAACATATTTCCTCTGGATGTTTACATTAAAGCTGTTGTAGTTAGGGATGGGTACCAAAGCCTGTTGCCAAAATGACACCTGTTTCTATAGGACCGGTATTTACTGGACTAAATGACAACGCAGATTTTGGTGCCTCATTTCGGTGCCACTTAAATATCAGCGCTTTGATCTGGTCCTCCGAAATGGACGTTACAGGCAACCGAAGCATCACTGCGTATGACTAACATTACTTAGCATGTAACGTTGGCCTACCATTGCATAGTAGATGGCTTAAACAGCAGTCTAAAGTGAGCCTGTTTTTCACTCAAAGGATTCCAACTCCGGGACATATAACAGTCTGCAGCTGAAGGCACAGTGTAGCCTAGCTGCACTGCCATGTAGTGGTTCTTCTTTTTGTTGTTGAACAGCAATTGACTGGTAAAATTCTTTTAATGTTGTTGTTTTGTGCTCTTTTTAAAGTATCGGTTCAGGCACCCTTTAGGTACCAGCACCGTTTTAGCACAGGTACAGTATCACAAAAAAACAAAACAATACCCAACCCTAGTTGTAGTGGCTTAAGGAGATCACCACTATTTCTTAAGTGGTTAGACATGCTGTCCCACTGCAACGTGTCTGGTTATAAATACAAGAGGACACCAGTCTGAACACTTTATTCATCACTACCACACAGTTAGCACACACTTTGATTTAAAGCGTGCAACCAATGTAAAAAGTTAGTCGCTGGAGCTGTGGATGGGAGGTTCAGTTTATAAAGGCTGGCATCCTGTCAATTCTCCAGTCTTTGAGTCCGTTATGTACCAAATCATATCCCATTTTTGGTCATATCAGGAACTTAACCCCAATCAAAACAGAAACTTGATATTGTATTGTCACTGTTTAATTTCTTTTAGACTTAAGCACAATTCAGTCATTTGAAAATATAATGGTTCAAAACATGGCTGACTGTGTAACTGGTATGCTCAGATCATAATTGAGCAAAACATGTTGTGCATACTTTAGTCGGCCTGCTTCATCTGTGAGGCGAGGAGGAGACAAAGGGCTTCATTTCAGAGGCAGCTGGCTTCAAACACAGAGTAATTTCCTGTAGGCTGGTGTGTGAGGGACAACTTCAGCCCAGCATGTTGTTTACTATCATGAAACGCCTGCAGCGTCTGCCTAGAGAGTGCTGCTTTTTCCCTCCTTTTTCTCTCTGTCTGGCTTCACTTCATCTTAGGAAATTGAAGGAAAATCCTCAAGTTAAAGCTTCTCTTCCATCAAGCGTGTTTGGATTTTTTTCTATCCACTTACATTTTTCTCCTGCATTTTTTAAAAACGGGAATCCATTTACTACGTTCATTGAAAGCAAAGTTGTGTATAATAGCAACCTGATAAACCGGTTTCTGTCTGAAAGCTTGATAAACCCATCTTTCCTCTGAACGAATGAACTTAGCGAGCTAAAGGCACAAGTTCACAGGAGGGTGTTTGGAGGGGAACAGGTGGGCAGGGTGGGGCAAAGTCCATTTAGACTGGGGTCTGTAATTGCTTGAAAATAGAACCATCCCATTATTTAAACATCCCAGAAAAGACAATGCTGTAGAGATGGACCAGAATTTTCCATTGAACTACTTAAGGATAAGAGGGAGTTTATTTTTTTGTGAAGGTTTGTAGAGGCTGCAGAGATTAATTAATTAATAGTTTTGTTGTCAACTATTAAATTAATCTCCATTTATTTTGATGACCAATTTAGTAATTATTAAAAATCCTCTGATTCCAGCTCCTTAAATGTGAATATGTTCTAGTTTCTTCTCTCCTCTGTGACAGTAAACTGAATATCTTTGAGTTGTGGACAAAACAAAACTTTGAGGACGTTTATCTTGGGCTTTGGGAAACACTGATCCACATTTGTCACCATTTTCTGTCACATTTTATAGACCAAACAACTAATTGATTAATCAAGAAAATAAACAGATTAAATAAAAAAAAGCACTAGTTGCAGCCCTAAAAGTTAGTGGTTTAACCAAAAGATTGTCACATGTGAACATTGTGTTATCTTGGCAAGCAGCCCATATCCAGAAACAAAACTGTCGGTCACCCTTTTAATGTTATTACTTGCTGATTACATTGCCTCAGGACATCAAATCTCAAATCCATGACAGTCCCTGACCTAACCCTGACGAGTACACTTATGGTGGTTACCCACTGCTAGTACCAGCTCGGCTCGGCTTGGCTCGACTCGGCCGCGGTGCCCCATCCTCCATTTTGCATTGCAGATTTAGTACCGCCTCATGCGTGAGGCGAGCGTGGCTGGTCGTCCTAGTGAAGCCACAGGAAACTGCCGTGACCTAACGCAACACACACAGAAGGTGGAAGGTGTGTTTTTTATTCTCGGCATGTGGCTGTTTGCCAGAAGAATTTTGTTTCAAAAGAAGCTGGAGGCAGCAAAAAAACACCGCTGGCTAAACTATTTAATAATGGTGGGTTTGTTCAGGACACTCCCCGGTCTGTCGCTAGCAATGATGACGCAGTGATTAGTGACGATTCTCTCTGACCAATCAGTCGTCTGCAGGTTTTCACGTCACCTTTTGGTATCCCCACAGCTCACTTGGAACCTCGACAGAGGTGATACTAAAAAAAGTACCTGTTAGCAGGTACCAGGGACTTTTTTTCATAATGGGAAAACAAAAAAGGTGAGTAGAGTTGAGTCGAGCAGATACCATGTCATGGAAAAACGCCATTTGTCATTGCATTACCAACCGGGCTGCCTTGTTGTTGTCCTCCCTCAGAAAGCCACAAGGAAAACAGACAAGGTTCGGCCAGACGAGTTGGATGTCACTGTGCTGACCGATGCAGGCCTGAAGGATGAGCTGCTCAAGCACGGAGTGGACGTGGGGCCGATCGTGGGTGAGTGCTCACACTAGCAGAACCAGCAGCAAGGTCATGTGAAGTTAAAGAGTGATGTGACATCTGTCCTCATCACACAGATACATGGCTGCACTTCACACATACATGGCTGCACTTCACACATACAAAGGGATTTGGTGTTAGTGCCATACACTGATGGAATTCATGAATATTCACAATATTATTGTTTGATAATCTTTTGAACTTTTCTTTTCAAAAATTAAAATGTCTGAAAGAATTACATCATATTGGATTAAATTAGATTTTATCTCAAATTAGGAAATTTCCATGCTACAGCAGCAAAATATCAGGCACACATACAGAATATACAAGAAATAATAGAATAAATAGGATAGAATACAAGAACAAATATTCAAAAAATAAAGATAAAAAAATACAAAGGAAAGAATGTACAAACATATTTACAAGTAGTAAAATGTACTTCTTTAATAGAATTTTTATTATTGTATAGTATTTTTAGCAATAAAGCACATAATGATCTAAACAATATACTGTAAGTCTCAGTGGTTTATCAGAGTGGCTTTATCATGAAACTACTGGCTGCTCTCAATTTGTATTGGCAATCTGGAATATGTAAAGAGACTGAATCATTTTCATAACTATTGTTTTCTGCTTCTTGAGTTCAAGTTTGATGACAGTGTAGGATTATACAGCAGAAGTCCAGGTTCTCTAAACAACCTGCCTACACCTGACAAGATTCAGCTGTGTCTTTCATCCACCTATCTAACACAACAGACACCTCCATTTTGAATAATACGGTAGCAGAGTTGCAGTTGTATAAAGCTGCCCGTAAAACCCAGCGTTAGAACATTAGAGGGTAAGGCCACTCTCTGTCACTCGCCCCCGACACACACACGGACTGCAGCAGTTCAGTGTGGCGCTGACTCGCGCAGATCACTCTTTCTCAGTCTTTTTTTTTTTTTTAAATAAGTTGGAAGCAGAAAGCAAAACCTAACTTTACTATCATTGATATTAAACAAAGAAAATGTTCTCCCCTTGTCTTAAAATGGTCATAAATCAGTACAAGAGCAGACTACTTTCTTGTTTAGTGCTGCCATGAAAAGCTTGGTTACGTAACTAGGGATGGGCATGTTAATCGACGATCAATAATTGATCCTTAAGAGTTTTTGTTATCGATTAAAGCGCCCATATTATGCTCATTTTCAGGTTCATAACTGTATTTTAAGGTTTTACCAGAATAGGTTTACATGGTTTAATTTTCAAAAAACACCATATTGTTGTTGTACTGCACAGCTCTCTCTCACTGCTGCAGATCCTCTTTTCACCTGGTTTCTGTTTTAGCTACAGAGTGAGACCTCTTTTCATCTTCTTCTTCTGTACTATATTTGATTGCACTCGCACATGCGCAGTAGCTCAGATGTAGAGCATGTCAGCTAGCTAACTCTAGAGACAGTAAAAGAGCCTGTTTCTCCAACTTTGGTCAAGTTACAAGGCAGGATTAGCTGGGAGACTTCTAAATGAGGGCGCACATGTAAGTAGTTCTTTTGGAGATTATGGTGAACTTGTGTGTGTTGTAGCAGTGCTTTGCTATTGAGAACGACGTAGCATGTTAGCGTTAGCTGGCTAACACTAGCATTAGCCGGCTAACGCTACGAGCTAACGGTTGTGGTTAGCCAGCTCATTTCGGACTGTGACGTCACAGTCCGATTTTGAACAGCTCACTAGGAGACTGAAAGCAGGACACATTCAGAAACCGTATCTCACTCAAAACAGAATGGAGACCGGTAGGGCGGCTATCCCATAGGCTGGGGGAGACGAGGCTGTGTTGTCTGACACGGACGAGGGGAGCGCAAACACTGGAGTTGCGGCCTCCCAGTCCTCTGCTATGGCACGACTCCTCTGGGAGCAGTATACCACTCAATGCGAGGCTGGCATCGAAGCAAAACTTCAGACCTTTCTGAGGGAGACTCCCCCACCCCTGGATTGCACCCCTACAGATTGGTTGAAAGTGAACGGAATAAGTTTCTCCGGTCAAAATGCTTATCTTTCTCAACAAAAATCAGTAGACTTAGTTACTTAGTTACTAGTTATTTTTACGAGGCTTTGTTAAGTAGCCTAATTAATTGTTAGGTAGGCTAATCTCTCTCACCCTCTTTCTCGACTCCGTGCCTGGATTGTTTTGAGTTACATTTTGACAAAACCTGTCAGATCTAAGTATTATGTTTTTGGTTAAGTTATTGTTTAACATTATTCTTTCTTATTATTATTTTGGAACAAACTCTGTTTAAGAATGCCAGCTTGCAGCTTCAGGTTCCGCTGCTTTAGAGCATATATCTTCAAGTTTAGCCTAACCAAGCGTCCAGTTTAACTGCCACAAGTTATTGTTCTTATAATAAAGATGTCATCGAGGAAAAACACGCTGTATTTTTGTATTGTCATTGCATTATTAATTCATAAAAAGTTAAATAATGAATTTTAATATGATAAAATTTCTAGTTCCCCGCTACTACAATTCAGGGACATTGACAGGTCAAGCCATCTTGTGCATGTTTAATTAAATGTCTCCCCTCTGCTCATCCTCTTAGCATCCACCCGTAAAGTATATGAGAAGAAACTGCAAAGGCTGCTGGATGAGGGTCCTACACAGCTGTTGCTGCCAAAGCTGGTTCTCACAGAGATGCAAGTCAACCACAACCACAATGGCAACTCTGAATCGGACCTGTACAGTGACAAGGAGGACGGTAAGAACAGCCACCCAAAAATATAAAACAGTAGATGCAACATTACGTCATTGCTTTGGGGATAAAATGCCTTAACTACCGGTCTCTCCCGAATGAATAGCAACGGGGTTTTCGGTGCCTCATTTCAGGGCCACGGATATGCTGCGCTTCTGTCTGATGCTCCGAAAGAGACGTTAGAGGCAACCGTGCTTGGTATTATTGTTCGACATCCCACTCCGAGCCTCTGTACCAAATTTTGTGAAGATCGGACATTAGGGGGGCGCAATAATGAATGTAGATGCGTTTTGGCAAATAAGTCAATGCATTTAAATGGGAAATTTGCAATGGCAATATCTCAGCTGCAGTAAATGCTATCATCACAAAACTTGTTCTACATGCCAATCTGCACTATAATTGAGGTAGAAGCGTTTTGTCCTTTTACTCAATGAATGGGAAATTTGCTATTGCATTTCTCTACAGACTTTGGAGTGTAATTAGTGTAATTTCCTGACTTTTGCCTATGTGGAGATTTATTGCGGAGTGGAGCCTCCAGGAAAGAAAAAGCAAACTTCAGGCTAAAGAG
This sequence comes from Perca fluviatilis, assembly GCF_010015445.1. Taxonomy (NCBI): domain Eukaryota; kingdom Metazoa; phylum Chordata; class Actinopteri; order Perciformes; family Percidae; genus Perca; species Perca fluviatilis. The sequence goes on along the minus strand of NC_053134.1, from coordinate 27,825,702 downwards.
GCCATTGCTGCCACGGCTACTGTACTGTTTCATCCTCATATGCTGTCATCGGGCAAATTCTGAGGAAATTCTACAGAGGTTGCGATACAATGATTCAGGTGCTCCAAAAACATGGCTGGATTTAAAGAAAGGGGGTCACGTTTTGTAGTTTGTCGTGTAAACACTAATGAAAAGCGCAGAAGCAATTCCTTCGTTGTTGGCACTACAACTATGAAATTGGAGAAAATCTTCACAAGAGTTAAAAATTTCACCATGATTGTACGTCAGTCTCCATGGCACCAATCTCAGAACACATCGGTCTCATTAAGTCGTATATTTTCACTGTATTGAAATAAACAGAAACTAATGGCTGCCTGGAGGGGAAGAAATGAAAATGAAAACCTGTGCTATTTCCTGGAATGTAATGTAAAGTAACAATTTGATCTTCTTAAACTAAACCCACCTGCATGTGCGCAAGTTACAGTGTGTGACTGTACTGCGTTTTGTCAGAAGTGACACCAGAGCCTGTGGCCGAACCTGAACCAGTTCCAGTAGTGGAGAGACCGGTGAGGAGCAGAGGGAAGACGCCCGTCACCACCCGCACCCGCAGCAGTCAGCACCACACGGTAAGAAACAGAGTTATTTCTCAATTTCATTACATACAGTGACAACAAGTCAGCACATCACTCTATTTACCTTAACATGGACTGTCCACTACCTGGGGAAATGTTCTGGTTTCTCCAAAACTCCATCTATTGTCATTGTGATCATAATAATATTCTGTTTATTCTAAATGTGATTTCTCTGCTGCTGATGTTTAAAACCAACTCTAGTGTGATTCAACCGAACGAGATGATGCAGGTGGGAAAGCCCCCTAAAAGAGCAGCACACAGCTGGTCCCTGACTTCAGCAGCAGGATCACCCTGCTTGGAATCCACTTCATTAATCACATTCCAACACTTCAAGGCCTCTTGTTTAACACTATCAATTGCAGGCGGCATGGATTAACCTTAAGCCAGATTTGCAAAGAAAGAAGGAAGGCAATTAAATTAAGCATATTTGCAAGTCTGAGCTGCAGTTCAGATGCTGGTGTGCAGTGTGTGAAAATTGATGGCTTATTGCAAATTTGGTAAGACTGTGTGTCGGAGTTCAGCTGCCAGTGCTGCCTGTGTTGCTGCCTGCCGCCCGGCCTGCCTTCCTCCACAGACCCCGGCCTGCTGTGAGGTAGCTGGAGCTCCGTCACGGCTGGCAGCCCACAGCACTCCATACCCGTGCAAAGTCACCGTTTTTGGGGTTAATGGACCAAACGCTGCTGCCCTGACAGAGCTGCAGGGCCTGCAGCTCCCCTCTTCCTGCTAGCCTGCTGGCCTGTGTGTGAGAGTGAGAGCGCGGTCAGCGAGCTTGTTACACCAGCAATCTCTTACAACAGTTCCAGTTAATCTTGGCTGGCTGTCAGCTGCCGGCATAACTAGAGTAGCTATATTTACAGTTTGAATTTTGTCACGCCACTTATACAACATCTCCCTAAATGTCTTATAAAGCTAACAACGTTGTCCGATTTCAAGTTAATTAATTTTTGTGAAGATTAGGGGTTTCGTTATCTATGACTGTCCCTTCAGTCCTGCGTAATGACGTCACATGCTGTTTTGCGATTAAATTGGTATATCAAATTGATTTGACCGAGGATCTGATCCAGCTCATCAAAAAGGTGGAACTTGCCTTTTATTTCCCCTCCGGCACCGCTGCGAGACAACTCTCTTTTTTTGAGCCGTGTATCGCTGTTTGAGCGCCTTCCATTTACTCCGCAGGACGTCCCACGGCTTGTCGTAAGGGACATTCTAAAACGCTTAACGTGAAAAAGCTTAACGTGGTTTAATGTATCTAAACAACGATCAATCATCACTAGATTTATCATGGTCATATCTTGTCATGAACACTTAAGCCTGTCAACAAAACTACATCGAAATCCAACGATTATAAGTTATCTCACGTTAATGTTTTCTTCATTATAGTGTCAGATAACATCCATAATATTTGGACATTGGGTTAGATTTGACCGTTTTTAAGTGGTTATGATGAGCAATATAGGAGAGGATTTTTTTGGTGATGATTGATGGTTGTTTAGGTACATTAAACCATGTTAAGCTTTTTCACATTAGGACTTATAAAGCCAATGAGAACCGTGGAGAGTCAACCCCTGCCCTGCCTTGCTGTGAAGCAGAAACGCTTTATGTCAAATATGTCCACAATAATTGGACTTTGGGTTCGAATTTTTGACCGTTTTCAGTGGTTATGAGGAGCAATATGAGAGAGAAATTAGGTAATCATTTATCATTGTTTAGGTACATTAAACCAAAAAGCTTTTTCCTCGCCATAGGGCGCAATGATGAAGAAAACATTAACGTGAGATAACTTCTATAATCGTTGGATTTCGATTTAGTTTTTTTGACAGGCTTAAGTGTTTATGACAAGATATGACCATGATAAATCTGGTGATGATTGATCGTTGTTTAGATACATTAAAGCTCCTGATAAATGATGGCGTTTCTTAGATTTTTGCTATCTAAAATAGCCGTTATATTTTTCTGATAAATTAAAAAAGTATCTTGTCTCCTCGTTTGTCCACTTACATCTGTTTTTGTTGACAGCTGTCATGTGTGAAAACAGAGCGGAAATACTGGGCGGAAATGAACTGAACTTCTTCGTTTTATTGCGGGTTGCAACCATAAAATTACCTAACACTTAATCGCAATTCATTATTTATTCGGCAAATAACGTTTACCATCAGCGTTTATCGCATAAGCCGTATATCGATCAAGAGAAAATCCGATGAGACCGAACGTATTTTCTTTGAGTTAATATTCATGGAATTCAGTCGGATTTTACTGTTTCCATAAGGCATTTTTCATTCGAGATCACTTAATTCAGATAAAAACGTGTTGATGGAAACACAGCTTATGACTGCCCCTTCAATCCTAGCTATGTGTAGCTAGCTACAAATCACGGATAGTTAGCTTCATTTTCGGCATAATTTGTGTATATTTACAGTTTGAATTTCGTCACGCCACTTATACAACATCTAACTAAATGTCTTATAAAGCTAACAACGGTGTCCGATTTCAAGTTAATGAATATTTGTGAATTTCAGAGGAATTCTAAGAGGAGGCTAGCTAGCTCTCATTGATAGAGCTACATCCAGCCGCAGGTTCTATCAATGAGACTCACGGACACGCTGCGTTTATTTCCCCAATCGTTTGTTTAAATAACTCAACACATTATAATTACACACATTAAAAGATTAACTGGAACCTATGGTAACAGATTGCTGGTGTAACAAGCTCGCTGACCTCGGGGAACTGCAGGCCCTGGAGATCTGTCAGAGCAGCGGCCTTTATCCATTAGCCAAAAAAACGGTGACTTTGCGCGGGTATGGAGTGCTGTGGGCTGCTAGCCGTAACGGAGCTCAATCAAGCCCATAGAAGGCCGGGGTCTGTGAATGAAGGCAGGCCAAGCGGCGAGGCAAAAACACAGGCAGCACCAGCCTCTGAATTCCGACACACAGTCGGACAAAATTTGCAATTAGCCATCCATTTTCGTAAAACGGCCCATATTTGAGCTTTACATAGTTGATTTCTCGCATAAAAAAGTTTCAGAAGTGAATTTTATAATGGAATAGCAGAGATCCGCGCGACCTAGATTCAGAAGACTACCTGATCTCAGTTGTGTAAATGTTGGGGCGGGACTCTTAATACACCCATGGCAGTGACAAAGGTTCCGGATTTTGAGATGCTTACGTAAGCAACTAGCTTTGTTGAGATTCGCTCGTTTTCAGCGGCAGTTTCAAAATATGAGATTTTCATAGTAAAGGGTTGTCAATGGGATTTTGAGCTTCTATGTATGTCCTATTTACCCACCGAACTGTCGTTATTCAACTATGGGTAAAATCGGTTTTGCATTCTATCACCCCTTTAAGCAGATAGGATGGGACACCCAGCAGCTGGGGTTGATTATACAGTTTCCAAAAGAAGTGGTTTTTCATTTGGAGTGTAGTCACACCCTGCTCAGCGTGAGCCTGTAGGTTCAGCGTATCAGTGCTGCTCACTGCATGTCAGCATGTCAGACTCAAAGCACATGATGTGGATTAGCTACTGCCGTGCACATGCTGGAACAACCGGACCTCTTCACACACTGACTTTTCTCTTCAGTGATTAAGTGTTGATCTCTGTCTGTTCTCTTTTCCTTTTCTTCTGATATTTGGCATCCATGTTTTTATACAGTTACTGTAATCATAAAACCTTCATCCTCGCTCCATTTCGTAAAATATATTTTTACGTAAGTCCAATGTGTTCTAGTCTGTTTTGAGGAAATGTCAATGTGAACTCATTTCCCATATTCAAGGGTGTTATTCAGCAGCATTGCTGCTCTGAATGTGATTGTGAGCAGCTCCTCCTGCTGTTCTCACTGTGAATGTGCACCTGTTGAGCTGAGGCCTTGAGGAATGACAGGCACGTGTAAACTTGTGGGCTGCCAACCATAAAATTATATGAGCTACTGAGGAGTGTGTGTGTGTGTGTGTGTGTGTGTGTGTGTGTGTGTGTGTGTGTGTGTGTGTGTGTGTGTGTGTGTGTGTGTGTGTGTGTGTGTGTGTGTGTGTGTGCTAGAGTCCGACCGATATATCGGCGGGCCAATATTAGGCATTTTCCAAACGATTGGTATCGGCATTTATTATTTATAATGGCCGATAAATGAATATTTAAAAAATAAAATAAAAACGGACGAAACCATGCAATGAGTATAGGCGTTGCATAGTTTGTCCACCAGAGGGCGCTCTACAACGTCCCTGTTGGCAACCCTCATGTTTAACCCTTTACGTTTCATATCTTAAATTTGTATTTTATACATTTTATTTAGCAGAACTTTAATATATTTTGATGTTCCTCTGTTATGTTGTGACAATAAAACAAACAACTTTATTTTTAAACTGCATTATCATATTATTTTAGTGAGGACTCATAAATAACTACAAATAACTAATGTTAGGGAAATTTTTTTATACGCTTTTCTGGATAAAAAAAAAAAAGTATATCGGACAATACATCGGAATATCAGATTTTTAAATCGCCAAATATTTGTATTGATATCGACCTTAAAAATCCTTTTATTGATCGGCGTGTGAACCTGGTCCGTTCTTTCTGTGCTTTGTCGATAGCTCTGGTTTTTCTGTCCTAGCAGATAGTGGCTGAGGATCTCAGGCCTGTATTGACAGATCAGGTCCAGTCGAAGTCTAACAAGAGGGTTCACCACAGACTGGACAGTCCAGCTCGGGCAGAACCTCCCTCCACCTCGTCTAGACCTTCTCAGGTAGCTCTGGGCCTTGGCCATGGTGGCTGTTTCACTCACTGATATTTGCATGGACTCACAGGTTGATTGGTTTCAATATCTGCTGATTTGTAGATCAGAAGATGAGTGCTTCTCCTGTTTCCTCTCATTTTGACTCAAGCTGCACGTAAGGGTGGGCAAGTGTTGGCAAATATGTGCGTTATCAACCAGACTGATGGTCACAAATGGGTTAGATTTTTTCACAGTCGAGCTTTGCCAATGTATGTTCCTCTATCACTCCTTGGTGAGATTCATTGCAAATTATCAGGTTTGTTTCATTTGCTGATATAGCTGCTTCAAAGTAGAGCAAGACAAAAATCTAGCCCCATTTTGACCTGGTATTAAAATCCACTCTGAGTGATTGAATCATCCGGTGCTGCCTGCTCTTAACTAGTGTCCCCGCAGTTGACTGAAAAAAGGCAGCTGCCGGTTTACGGTAACCTTATTTTTAGTTTCATAAAACCTCCCCACATTCACCAAGATGCAGGATATTACTACATTATTTTTCTTACGTCACAACTTCTCGTTTTGCTATTTTGTTATTTAGCAGGCTCAAATTGCAAGATCTATCTCCACAGTGCTATGTCAGCGCTGGAGTAAGCCGGCAAGCCCGAGTGGTCAATGCTGCAGCCAAATCAGGAAATGTTGGGCCTTCATCAGCAGTAACGTATCACGACTCCTAACAGCAAACGTGAAACAGTAAAATAAAGTGAATGAAATGACGTACGTTATTTTATTCACTTTATTCTATGCATAAAGAGCGGGAAAGTGATATCCGATTGCAAGTGGTCACTCAAAGACGCATTTGGAGACCCGTTCTGCTCTCAGGTGTAAACTTGCGTATTCAAAGCTGTCCACTTGTGATTGGATCACTCAGGACAGATGTTAAAACCAGGTCAAAACAGGCACATTGTCTTGTAAGGTGGGCTACAAACTAAGGCCTGATCTTTGAAGATGGCTGCCCAATACACATCCAAGGTCTGAAGAACTCCTTACAAAAAGTGAGAGAGAAGTTTAAGGGAGCATCCACACGGAGACGCTTTTTGATGCAACGCACATTTTTTGCATCGTTTCGTCCAAACGAATTCTGTAAACGTACTGCCTGAAAACTCACTTTTTTGAAACCTGGTCTCAGGCTGGAAAAATTTGAAAACCGCTCTTGTTTGGATGTCGAATACGTCCGTATCGATGATGTCATCGTCACACCCCTCGACCTCTAGTGCCCCACCACACACGACTTAGTTCTGGTGAAAAGCAGTGGTGAAAGTTATTATAGTCCATGGATGTATTAAGAGAACGTTAGTCTAGCTAGTCATGTTATGATGGGAAGTGGAAGTTAACTATGCTCTTCTTCTCCGTTTTGTTTTGGGTTAATTTCTGTAGCAGAAACAGCGCCGCCTATAGGCCTGGAATATGAAGTAGCGTGTTGAGTCTTTTACAAATGGTTTCGTTTGGACGCAACTATTCTTGAAACGAATCCAGGGAAGACGGGTAAAAAAAACGATTGTTTTGGTACATGTGGATGTGGCCTGAATAATGCATACTTTCAGACCTCCACACACCTGGCCAATCACTGTGTAATGGGGGCGTGATGGTCAGGTTGTCTACTTTAGACTAGTCACACAAATTGTCACACTCAGTTCTGACAAGCACTTTGTTTAAAGCACACTGAGGCATAACCATCTTTGACATAGTGGTTGGAGTTGGAAATCCTGTTCCTGAATCCTAAAAGAAATTGTGTGCTTGCTCGCTTTCGGTTTGAAACCTGTAGCTCCAAGAGGAAGAACTGGGGCTGCGTCTTCCCAGACGCAGCAAGGATTCATTCCACAAGCCAGTTGCTCTGCTAAACACTGCTCTGTTGGAGGTTAGCCTTTTGTCTATCTGCCATATGACTTAACCAAAATACATTTTTCACAAAATCACATGTCCACAATGTCACGTCAACACACTTGAGTAAGGCTTAATCAGTCAACACACTGGTGATGAATTGCGGGGAATACTGCATTGTAGGATGGTGAACACTGTGCTTTGTAATCACAGGTGATGGGGTGGTTATGTGATGCATTCCTTTATGTGCTGTTGCTTTTGTCCATCACACATGTCTATGTTAGCCATGTAGCCACTAGTGATATTCCGATTAATCCAGCTGATTAGTGCCATTTTGAGATAAACGGGCCCCCAGGAAATGTGCTGGGCTTTAAAGCCATTTTGACATAGCAGCCAAACGTGCTGTGACGTGATGCCATGGGGCCCAAAAAGACTTTTTCCCATTGACTTACATGGCGAAAGACACGTCTTTAAACCAGGGGATATACTCTTTTGAGAGTCACAACCCTGTGAAGGCACTCAGCTGCACATCCACACTGTCCAAGGATGTGTTAGTGAGACAGGTACTGTTATTCCCCTTTCACACCTGAGGGTTTAACCAGGGATGAACCAGGGCTGCGAAATGATCCGTTTCACAAATCAGAATTTGATCCATTCAGTCCGATAACATTTCAAAAGTTTAGAAGAGTCGCACAATTAAATCATTGAATCCCCATTCAAGTTAGCGGCTTGCTAAACCGGAAGTACCGGCTCGGCCAGCGGAAGTCTAACTCTCATAGGAATGAACAGTAGGATTGAGTATCGTTTGGTTTTTTTTCTGATACCGGTGCTAAAACGATTCTTTTAAAACGGTGCCGGTGCCTGAATGTTTATATTTAAAAAAGAAAATGGACAGTCGGCGACATTTAAGAACGGCTTGTTTATTGCTAAGGCCATATGGTCAAAATTAAATGATTTGTTTAAAATGTAATAACAATAACATATAACAATGACTTACATTCACCAGTAAATTGCTGGTAAACGACAAAACAACCACTAGATGGAAAAAGTGTATTTTATAATAACTTTGAATGCACCACAAGGCTGGCAAGGTGAGTTTCAAGTGAACGCAGAGTCTGTGTTGTTTTTCCAACAACGGCAGCTGCAGGCTGTTATATCATGTTGGAATCCTCTACAGTGAAATACAGTCACACCGTTTAACGCTGTCAGCATTTTAACAGTGTTTAATCCAACTGCTAGCTAACGGTACCTGCTGCTAAGTGTATGTACATGCAGCGATGCTTCTATTGCCTCTAACATCTGTTTCAGTAGCACCGAAATGAGGCACCGAATCCGCGTTACTATTCGGTCCGGTAGATAACGGTTGTTAAGGCACCGGTGCCGTATTGGCACCGGGTGTCAGTACCCAACCCTAATGAACAGGGTTCCGTCTCGAAAGCTGTATCCAGGTTTTTAATAATGCTGTCCACATGTCAACGGAATGTTTTGAAAACGACATGTCACGTTTTCATACAACCATGGATATGGTGTTGTGTGTACAGGTGACGTGCAGATTGCAAAATGGAGGAAGACAGAGAAAATAGTGAGGAAGAGACAGGCCAGAGAAAACGACAAAGTGTTCAAAGTTTAGGATAATTTCAAGCTGATACAAAACAAAAACTCATGTACAGTGTGTAACTGAACTTGCTTACCACAATAGCACGATCTCAATGCTTCAGCATAAAGCTGGGCAATATGGAGAAAATCAAATGGCACGATATTTTTGACCAAATACCTCTATCAATATTGCGGCGTTAAATTATTTTTTTTTAAAAGTTAGTCTTGAAGTTGAACGGTGTTCATTCTGTCTGTTGGTCTGCCATTGTGAGTTAGCAGTAAATGTATTGCCCGGCCGATTAAGGTACCATTTCTTTGCATCTTTCCTCGTCTGAAGTTTCCAATTTCCGATTACAATAAAACGCAGCATAACCGGCCCTACCAAGCTCCACCTGGGCAGACAGGGAGAGACCAACTGCTGCTGACTGACGTAAAAAGCATCACTAACTGTGCACTGAATTTGAATTTAGGGAGGGAAAGTCGCCACAGACAGTCAGATTGTATTACTTGACAAAGCGGTAAATACAAGCGCTTTCATCAGTGGGTCATATGCTCAATCACCATTGTTTTAACTCACTTTTGTAGACTTTCTAGACAAGTAACTAGATGAAAATCTTATGGACAACTATCAAGGCAAAATATTGAACAGCTCTAACAGTCTGGTTAAGTTCAGAAAAATCGCTTTACTGTAAAGCAGCCTTTAAAACCAGGAAAAGACAACACACCTAGTATGATATTCAAAATTTAAGACGATATCTAGCCTCATATATCAATATAATATCGATATATTGCCCAGTCCTACTTCAGCATCTCAGCAGAAAGCATCCAGTCTAACTTTACCACCCAGTCCACGGAGCAGTTAGAATAGAATATCTTTGTCATTATAACCGATACAACGAAATTAAGTGCACTCCTTGTCAGTGCCAAACATCTATGAGGTAATTTATACCTAAATAAATACATAAATTAAAAAATGCTACTACTGCAAACATATTATATTAATGCTAAAAACACATGGGAGACAAACTCATACAGGCATCCATATTTAAAAATTGCACTTAGCCCTATTGAGGTAGATTAGTGGTAGGAACTATACTTTAGCAGCATTATTCAATGCACTTACAGCTGTTGGATAAAAGCTATTTTGTAGTCTGTTTGTTCTTGATTTCATGGACCTGTATCTCCTGCCTGACGGCAGTAGTTCGAACAGTGTGTGACCGGGGTGTGATGAGTCCTGTAGGATGGTTTTGGCCTTTTTGAGGCAGTGGGAGCTGTGAGTTACCTTGTGTATTTGTGTCTCAGGAATCTGAGCCATGTACTGAATCTTTGAAGACTAGCAGATAGGGTGCATAGTTCAGTGTGCCGATGTGCAATCGGCACAATGACTATTGTTTTTCATACTTATTCAGTGTGCCGATGTGCTGCAATAGCAGCAATCGGCACAATGACTATTGTTTCTCATACTTATTATTATTATTATTATTATTATTATTATTATTATTATTCCGTCCGTTTTTTGTCCCGCTAAGGCTCTCGAAGCATTGCCAACACGCACACACAAATGACATCACGTGTGTAACGTTCGGGAATGGTGTGCTATGACTTTTCTAAGAGATTTGCCGCACGGTTTTCACAAAATCGGCAAAAAACGGCGCAAAATTGTCCCATAGACTTGAATGGGAAATCGTCGGGAAATCGCTTAACATCGCTCAAAACAAGCCCCCTTTGGTACCATGCTGTATCGCCATACTTTATTTTAGGAAAAAAATTAAAAGTTTAAACCGAATACAAGATTTTGGCCTTTATTGGGCTGAATGGGCATTCGGATATCAAGCACGGTCTCCACGAAATCACAGTGGGAGGGAGGGAGAAAGGGAGGGAGGGAGAGAGAGGGAGGGATAGAGAGGGAGAGAGAGAGAGAGAGAGGGAGGGAAAGAGAGGAAGAGAGAGGGAGGAAGGGAGAGAGAGGGAGGGAGGAAGGGAGGGAGGGGAAGGAGGGGGAGAGAGAGGGAGGGAGAGAGAGGATGGGGAGGGAGAGAGAGAGAGGGAGGGAGGGAAGGAAGGAAGGAGGGAAAGAGAGAGGGAGAGAGATGAAGAAAGAGGGAAGGAGGGAGAAAGAGGAAGAGAGAGTGAAAGGGAGGGAGGGAGACAGAGGGAGGAAGGGAGAGATGGAGGAAGGGAGAGAGGAAGGGAAGGAGGGAGAGGGAGGGATAGAAGGAGAGGGAGAGAGAGAGAGGGAGGGAGAGAGAGAGAAGGACAGAGAGGGAGGGAGAGGGAGAGAGTGAAAGAGGGAGGAACACACACACACACAACATCCTGTCAAACATACATCTCCCTCCTCTAACACACACACACACCCACACACACACACACACACCCACCCATACACACACTCGCACACATTCTCTCACACACACACACACACACACAACACAGACATGCAACCTCTCACACACACACACACACACACACACACACACACACACACACACATTCTCTCTCACACACACACACACACATACACACACTCACACACATTCTCTCTCACATACACACACACACACACACACACACACACACACACACACACACACACACACACACACACATTCTCTCTCTCCCACACACACACACACACACACACACTCTCTCACACACACACACACACACACACACACACACACATCATCGCTAAACCCACCAGACTCCATGTAAATAACAAGTACTTTAAGCATCGTAAAACACACTTCATTCAAAGTTGACAGAAACAAAATTAAGCTATGAAAAGCCGTTTTCGGGCTTCTCTACACTTTTCCCACCATCACAACCCTAGCGTTGGTTGAAATAAACACATAGGTTATCGATTTACGTGTGAAAATATGTTGTCTCTATACTCGCTAAAAGTACTGTTTTTTTAAATGGAGTCTGGTGTGTTTAGCGCTAGCTACTTCATACCTGTTTCTGGTAAACATAAAGTCTTAAATAGGTTTTAAAAAGGTATATCTCTAAAAGGTTAAGACAATTAACACTTCACCATTAAAACAACACTATGTATTTAAAATTTAAGCAAATTATATATATATTGTAGTGCTGAGGCTTGTCGCTAAACCCACCAGACTCCATGTAAATAATCAGTACTTTAAGCATCATTAAACAGACTTCATTCAAAGTCGACAGAAACCAAATAAAGCTATGAAAAGCCATTTTGGGGCTTCTCTACACTTTTCCCACCATCACAACTCTAGTGTTGGTTGAAATAAACACATAGGTTACCGATTTACATGTGAAAATATGTTGGCTCTATGCTCTCTAAAAGTACTGTTTTTTTAATGGAGTCTGGTGTGTTTACCGCTACATATTTCATAGCTGTTTCTGGTAAACAGAAAGGTCTTAAATAGGTTTTGAATGGTATATCTCTAAAAGGTTAAGACACTTAACACTTCACCGTTAAAACAACACTGTATGTATTTAACATGTAAGCAAAACTGGGGTATTATAATTTATATATATTGTATTGGTAAGGCTTGCATCGCTATAACCCACCAGACTCCATGTAAATAAACAATCATTTTAGCATCGTAACCCACCAGACCCCATGTAAATAATCAGTACTTTAAGCATCCTAAATTCATCAGACTCGTATTCGTATTCTCGCTCTCTCTCTCTCTGTCTCTCTCTCTGTGACAGTGTGACATATGTATCTACTTAGCTAGTGTTATTCAGATGTGCACCAAGTAGTAGGCACACTGTAAAAATTTCTTCCGGAATTTTCTAGTTAATATTATTCCGCCAGTTTTTTGTCCCGCTAAGGCTCACGAAGCGTTGCCAACACGCGCACACAAATGACATCATCACGTGTGTAACACTCGGGAATGGTGTGCTATGACTTTTCTAAGAGATTTGCCGCACGGTTTTCATGAAATCGGCAAAAAACGGCGCAAAATTGTCCCATAGACTTGAATGGGAAATCGTCGGGAAATCGCTTAACATCGCTCAAAACAAGCCCCGTTTGGGACTATGCTGTAACATCATACTTTAATGTAGAAAAAAAATAAAAAGATGACAAGATTTTGGCGTTTATTGGGCTGAATGGGCATTCGGATATCAAGCACAGTTTCTATGAAATCACAGTTTACGTATCGTCCTCTTTTCAGACCGTTTCAGATTTTCCAATGTGTGCGTATGGGGCCGGAATGTTGAGAGTTGGAGTGGGAGTCAGAGTGGGGAGCTGAAGTACAATTCTCGGAAATATTTCCAAACAAATTGCTCTCCCTCCTACAGTTTTCACTCTTCATACATCATACTTGGTCAAAATGTAGGAAATCTTGTGGCGGTCGCAGACATGTGACTATGGAATCCACCGGACGTAAACTTTTGGCTCTAGACACACCAACTGCCGATAGAAACAATGGAATTGCAGTACGATTCACTGAAATTTTTTCCAAACAAATTGCTCTCTCCCGTACAATTTTCACTCTACATACATCATAGTTGGTCAAAATGTAGGAAATCTTGTCCCTGTCGCAGACATGTGACTATGGAATCCACCGGACCTAAACTTTTTGTTATTTTGAAACCAACTGCCGATAGAAACTGTAAAAAAAAAAAAATGGAGCTGCAGTGTGTTTTCAGACCGGGTGAGATTTTCCAATGTGTGTATGGGGGACAGAATGTTCAGAGCTAGAGGGGTGAAGATGCATTATGATTTTCTGAAAGTTTTCCAAACAAATTGCTGTCTCCCCTACAGTTTTCACTCTTCATACATCATAGTTGGTCAAAATGTAGGACATTTTGTGACGGTCGCAGACATGTAACTATGGAATCCATCGGACGTACACTTTTGGCTCTCTTGATACCAACTGCCGACAGAAACTGAAATAAAGTATCTGAAGGATGCAGATGGTTCCCTGTTTGTTACCTGCTCTGTGTCCCATATATTTGACACCACAAACATAAAAACCACATCAATGCGTTCGCCAGACTTTTATCTCTCTGGTGATCATAATATTTTGCCGTTTGGACCCACGGTTTTTGAATTACAGAACAAACTTAAGAGGATTAATTATCATTACATTGATATGTTTGACCCATGGAAGACACTGTCTCCTAGCCTGGATGCCAGCCGAACTTAGCCCCGCCCACAAAATTTGAGGTCGGGAAGTTCGGTCTGGAGTCGCTCCGTTGAGAAGCAATTATTGCCCGAACAGGATCTGTTCGGACCAATCAGATTGTCGGACAGATGATCAACAGTAACAGAATCAATCACGTCACCAAAGAACGCTTGGGTTGAATTTGTTGAGGTGTGGATTCCACCATCGCGTCTGTTACAGAAGATATCGACAGCGCATTCATTTTAAAATTCTCAGCGAAGGAGCCTCAACAACTGCCCGAAAGCACAGTAGCGTTATATGGTGGAGCGAGATAGAGAGAGACTGAAGAGAGAGAGCGTTATATGGTGGAGAGAGATAGAGAGAGACTGAAGAGAGAGAGCGTTATATGGTGGAGAGACATAGAGAGAGACTGAATAGAGGGAGCGCCGGCGCTAGAACAAAGCCGTGTATCGGAGAAATAAAATGTGTTTTCGCCAATTCATCTCTAGAAATGCAACTGTAGCGAGCATGTCACTATCACTAACGTTATCCACATTTATATTTACAAGAAACAAATGATATATCCAGCTTAAAAAAAGTCTAAAAGTCGGAAGTTAGAACGAACGCATTGTGCCAAGAGTGGTTGTTATGGAGACGATACACAGTGTTGAGTTCCGTTGCTCTGATTGGTTGTAGGTCTATCCAATGAATGCAGAGGCATTTTTTTTCCTGGTTCGGTTGGAACAAGCCCCATAATCACAGCCCAATAGAGAGCCGAAGTCCCGCCCCTTCCTGTGGACCTCATGGGACCTTAAGTCAGAAAAAATATGAACGGTAGTGAACGGGGAGAGGCAAATTATTTTTTGATCCCGTTTGAATTGAGCCATGGATTACAAATATGATGTTCGTCAATTTAAAAAATAATTTTTCAACCGAAGAAAGTCTCAGTTACCCGTAGGTTTGTTGTAGTACCACTTAGTTTTGTGTGAAACCCCTCAGTGGACTACATCTCCCGTTTCACACAATCTACGTCACCTAGCTTGATGCTTGGTTTGCTCGCTAGCTAGCTAGCTTAGCTCTGTTCCACAACACATGTAACGTTATCTTAACTGCTGTGTTTTATCCAGTCAAGTGTTTTCAGCAGATTAGCAAAAGAACAAGCGAGATCCTCTGCTCATTTGTCTAACGTTACATCCCTGGTACGATACACACAGACATCGGAGCTTCAGCGGGACGTCATCCATGAAGTTTGTAGTCTTTATAATTACGTATTTTCACAGTCTTATACTTCAACAGTTTAACAATAAACTGAGACTTTCTTCGGTTGAAAAATAATGTTTTAAATTGACGAACATCATATTTGTAATCCATGGCTCAATTCAAACGGGATCAAAAAATAATTATTATCTCTCCATTGACCCTCGTTCATATTTTTTCGAAAGATAGGTCCCATGGACCGGAAGAAGAAGGGCGTGACTTCGGCTCTCTATGGAGCGGTTTCAGACTTACATTCTGACTAGAATCTGAGTAGGACCATGTCAGGCTAACTGTCTCCCCCTCCCTACCCCCGAACTGTGGAAATCACCATAGCAACAAGTTCTGACACAGACATGGAGACTTCAGGAAGGAAGGAAGGAAGGAAGGGAGGGATGGATGAAGGGAGAGAGGGAGAGAGGAAGGGAAGGAGGGAGAGGGAGGGAAAGATGGAAGGAGAGAGAGGGAGGGAGAGGGATAGAGAGATAGAGAGGGAGGGAGGCAGAGAGAGGGAGGGAAAGAGGGAAGGAGAGAGGGAGGGAGAGAGAGGGAAGGTGAGAGGGAGGGAGGGAGAGAGGGAGGGAAAGAGGGAGGGACGCACACACATACATACATACATACATACATACATACATACATACACACACACACACACACACACACACACACACGACATCCTGTCAAACATACATCTCACTCCTCTAACACACACAAATACACACTCACACACACACACACACACACACATTCTCTCTCACACACAAACACATTCTCTCTCTCGCACGCATGCACGCACGCACACACACATATACACACATACACACACACACTCACACACCCACAAACACACACACACACATTTCTCTCTCACACACACACACACAACATACACCCACATACACACACACACTCACATACACACACACACACACCCACACACACACACAAACACACACACATACACACATTCTCTCACACACACACACCCACACACACACACTCACACACATTCTCTCTCACACACACACACACACACACACATAAACTCATACAGACACACACACATACATACACACACCCATACACACCCACACAGAGAGAGAGATCTCCACCAATCAGAAACATAGTTACGCTTAGCATTGTGGGTAATGTAGTACTTCTTTATGACAGCCTGTCAAACATACATCTACCTCCTCTAACACACGCACGCACGCACACACATATACACACATACACACACACACACACACACACACACACACACACACATTCTCTCTCACACACACACACACACACACAAACATACACCCACATACACACACACACTCACATACACACACACACACTCACCCACACACACACAAACACACACACATACACACATTCTCTCACACACACACCCCCACACACACTCACACACATTCTCTCTCACACACACAAACACACATACACACACAAACTCATACAGACACACACACATACATACACATAAACACACCCATACACACAGAGAGAGAGAGAGAGAGAGAGATCTCCACCAATCAAAAACATAGTTACGCTTAGCATTGTGGGTAATGTAGTACTTCTTTATCACATCCTGTCAAACATACATCTCCCTCCTCTAACGCGCGCACACAAACACACACACACACACGTACACACGTACACACACACTCACACACCCACACACACTCACACACATTCTCTCTCTCACACATACACACAAACACAAACACACACATACACACACACAAACACACACACACCCATACACACACACACATTCTCTCTCACACACACACACACACATAATACACAAACGCATACACACACATACATACACACACACATACATACATACACACACAAACACACACACACACACACACACACACACAAAACCTACCAGACTCCATGTAAATAATCAGTAATTTAAGCATCATAAACCCACCAGACTCCTGAAAGGTTAAGACACTTAACGATTCAATGTTAAAACACTGAACACTGAACTGAACACATATAATACCAGGGATTTTCGGCGCTGGCTGCCGGCCAACCAGCCGCCTTCTCTGTATGGCCAGCCGGCTACTTCAGTTAACAGATCTGTAAAATGAGGAAAATTTAGGCTATGCCTAAGCCTCACACTGTCAATGCTATTTATTTTATTTATTTATTTGCCATTGACCAGTTATGCAAAATAAACTAAGTAAGTAATAACTAAGTCACATTTAAAAAATAAATAAATACATGATGTAATGGAACTTCCTGCAGTAATATGTTTCTAGTAAAACTATACATTTAACATCATTGTGGCATGTCTCGATAAAAAAATTCTCTTTTTTTCCCCTATCCTTCACTCTTGTATACGGATGGTGTCTGTGGTTAAACATGATGAGTTCAAACTCTCAAAATCTACAGTTTATAGTATAGAGTTTTTAATGAACAATCAGCCAGCTGTGTGTGCAGCTGTTGGCTCTCTGCAGGGACTGTTGGCTGGTTAAACAACCTTGACACACAGTCACATGCATTGTTTGTGAGCAGGAGTGTGTCCCT
The DNA here is from genome assembly GCF_010015445.1 of Perca fluviatilis. NCBI lineage: Eukaryota > Metazoa > Chordata > Actinopteri > Perciformes > Percidae > Perca > Perca fluviatilis. The sequence goes on along the minus strand of NC_053134.1, from coordinate 27,808,024 downwards.
CCAGATGTCCTGCTGCATAAAAGGAGGCAGCAGAAAATGACCAGCTTCCTGTCAATTTGCAGCCCTGTGAAGGCACTCAGCTGCACATCCACACTGTCCAAGGATGTGTTAGTGAGACAGGTAGGGTTGGGTACCGAAACACGGTTCCACTATGGTACCGGTTCCTACGCAAACGGTAGTATTCGGACCGGATTAGAACGCAAATTTCAGTTCCTCGTTTCGGTTCCGACTGAAATATTTTCCCTCTGTCGCTCTGGACAACAGCAGACTCTTTTTTTTCTTTCTCCCTTTTCTGCCGAGTGGCGCACGTGCCCACTCGTGGTGTGAAGCGCGTGTCCACGCTATTCTTGGACATGCACTCTACAATCACTGCTGATAGACGGCTTTTTGTACACACTCCGAAACGGAGATAAAAATAACACACTTTCTCTGTAGTCTACCGTTAGCTAGCTACCATAATATCTGTCCTCTCTGAAAATTGACAGAGAGCAGAGCTCTGACACAAACGCACACACTCGCGCACACACAGAGCTGCAGACGATGCAAACTATGTCGGCTCTGCAGTTTTGTTGAAGTCACAGTGAGTCACGGAAATGCTGATAAAGTGGTTTCAAGTGTGGTTAGTTTTTCATAACTTCACGCAGCCAGCGTTTGCTGCTATATGATATTAATGGCGAGCCGAAAGTGGTCGCGGTGCTGTTGACGTTACACTTCCTCCAAGACGAGCAGGCAGGCACAACAGTGGTTTCTGTGCCCTGGGGACTGACTGACAGGCTGAGGTTGTAAGGCAAGGCAACTTGATTTCTGCACCTTTCAGCAACAAGGCAATTCAAAGTGCTTTACATGAAACATTAAAGAGCAATTCAAAATGGTCATGATGAAAATAAAACAGGCTAAAAATAATATACAAATACAATAATAAACAAAATAAATATATATATATTTGTTACTGTCATGACAGCGATGGGGCTGTCAGTTTACCTTATATGTTGCATCTTCAAAAGTGACACTGAATTTGAAACGGCACATTGTAATTTCTGCATATATCATCAAAGTATTTATTAGTAATACAGGGGAAATTAGTAGAAATGTGAATATTTGGTTAGCATGTTGATTTACGGTGTGTGCCCCTAAGTTTTCTGGTTGTGCCCCTAAAATTTTCAGTTGGGGGCCACTGTGCTCCTAGTGAATAAAGTTAGTCTGGAGCCCTATAAAGTTTGAAGCTGGTTGGCATACCAACCCAACATTTATTTTGTTGTTACATGTTAATAGTGTAACTGTTATTTGTTAAATTATTTTAGTTATGTGTTAGGTGACTTAGGTTTACTTATTATATATTTAAGTACTTTAAAACGTTAATATATTGTTCAATTTAAATCATTTTCAATTTAAAAAAAACTCCATAAAAAAGCCTTTCTTTTAGGTCATTTTTCAGTTTATCAAGAATCGGTTTAGGAATCAGAATCATTTTAAAAGTACCGGTTCGGAATCGTAAAAATCCAAACGGTACCCAACCCTAGAGACAGGTACTGTTGTTCCCCTGAACCAGGGTTGACTTTGCGTTTTAAAAAAACAGTTTTTTCTTTCGGCTCTGGTCGAGTGGTGGGTCGATTTCAATGGGAATTGCACACCAACAGGGTGGCAAACAGCCAGGGCGGGACACATTTTCATTGGCTGGAATTTAGGCCCAACAGTTTGAAAAAACAACAAATATGCATTTTGTCTCACTGTGTCTTAAAACATAAATGTATGAAAATACTAGTGCTGTGCCTGTTGAAAACGGGCTGATTGCTTGGCCTGTGGTGTTGCTGCTTGTAGAATTGATCAAAACCAAAGTGTACCCCAAAATGACTTAAAGAAGGACCCTGAACCACTTAATATGCAACTCCACTGTACAGTCTACTATCTATTGACTCAGTGTAGGCTACGTCTACATCAGAGGAAGACGTAGGCACCCACGGTAAATACTGAGCACCCACGTGTGCCAGACTGCCAGTAGGCTACGTTTATTTAAAATTAAACATTGCAATTGGTACTAAGTGGAGCGTCTGTCATAATGTGATTGGTTATGTCGCTGTCAGTCCCCTGCTCTATATCTTATCCACCAATCACAGCGTCTCTTGGATGAAAACGCCTCCATCCCCCCCTCTCCACAGGGCGTGCGTGTGCGTTAGGTATTCAGAGTGAGAATTAAATGGACAGATTTGTTATTAAAAAAACAAAGCTAATGATGCAAGTGCATCAGCGACATCCACCACCAGTGCAGAGAGTTCTTAATTTCCCATGAAGCTGATCGCGGTTGATACCCCAGAATCGGTTAGGCCCTACTGCGCGCTAGATACAGCGCCCCCCCCCAGTGGCCGGTCGTGGTGCTTGTTAGGTCAGCGGTAGTTGGTGGTAGTTACCCCCGAATAGGTGACTGTTCGCTGGATACAGTGTACCGCAAGTGGCCAGTCGTGGTGCTCCGTCAGGTCAGCGGTAGTTGGTCAGTTACACTTCTCCTCTCCAATCCTATCTGTATTTGTGAGAAGTGCCGCTGTCCTGAGTTGAAACTTTACGGCTTTATTATTGAGTTAATAGTGTGTTTGTATCGGCTGCTGTCCGTTTCCTAAGGTTCTGAAATGCAAACATTTTTTGACAACTTTTTTTTTTAAAGGGCATGCGCGCGAGTTAGGGTTAGGGGTTAATAGGGGTTATATATATATATATTATATATATATATTTTTTTTTTCTCTCATTCTCAGAACCGCTGTCTCTCTTTGATAAATTGATCAACATTGATTGTGATTGGTGGTTCGCTGTGCTTGCAGAGCCCACATGTCACACCCTAGCAACAAACTGTGTATCCAAGAACCCTTAAATATGTGTAAATGATGCAATATCAGACATAGACTTCTCTTGTGGATTAGTATTATGTTTCCAGCTTTGCGGCTCAAACCGTATTACTAGTTTAGACAGACCCCTTGTTTCTTTAGAATAACTCAAAGCTTTAGCCTGGCTCTTAGCTGGTAACTAGCTTTTAGTCTGGAAACTCTGCTGTGAAGAATGGCCAGTGCTTCATTTCTTCTTTGCATTAAACAAAAAAAACACGGACTACTGTTGCTTCACTACTAGAGGTGTAACGAGATTAAACATGACAAGATTTCTCATCGAGGTAAAAAGTGTCTTGCGATATCAGTACACAAGTGCAGAGCAGCAGCCTTGAGTCTCATTTTGACCTCAAAATTAGCATAGCGAATCCCTCGCCCATTCTCCAAAGTTGACTTTGAGTTAACTTTTGCAGAGCAATATCGGAAGAAAAAAGCTGTAAGTAAAACCCAGCGTTAGAGAGTACTGCCTCTCTCTCACTCTCTCTTCCCCATAAAATATGGGACGTAGAAATAAGCGCTGAAAATGTGTAGAAGAAAAATTTTACAATTTAAAACGTTGGAAAAAGCATAAACAAACTGGGAAAAAAGGCGTCAAAAACGTTGGGGAAAAAAAGTGAGTTTTTTTCAAGGTTGACGGGAAGACAACACAAGGGTTAAAATGGGTCTGGAAGCGGACAGCAAAACCTAACTTTACTTTTAATCATATTAAACAAAGAGAAATGTTCTCCGTTCGTCCTATAACGGTCATAAATCAATACTAGAGTAGCCTACTTCCTTGTTTACTGCTGCAATGAATACAATGCAGAGGAGGAGAAAAGAGCGTCTGTCTTCACAAAAATCATCTGTTGAGTGTTTGATGGTCATTTGTGCTTTAGAACGTAATCAATGTGAAACAATAAAATAAGCTTTATTTCTCTCCGTTTACAATGACAAATTCATGTACAAAACAACTCAACTACTGCCAGAATACGCTTGGTTACGTTGTAACCTTGGTTCTCTGAGTGAAGAGACTATCTCTACATACCGTACATATGGAATAAGTAACAGTGGGCGTTTCTCAATACCAAGAATGCAAACTACGGACTTGTGTTCTTGGGGAGAACGTTCTTGCTGGTTGTTCTTGGAAGAATTAACTCGCAAGTTCACAAGCACAGAAAACGCTGTTAACAGTTTGAGACGATGCGTTCTTCCTGTTATTGCTCAACACTCCCAGCACAGAGGCTACCTGCAGGGCTCCAAAATACCAGCTAGAAATAAAAACAACAATATACCCCATTTTTTTAAAAAAAATCTCCAAAAAAAAAAACCTCATAATGCTACAACTATTGCAATAATATTGAAAAATAAAACTAATTGAGCTTTAATTTTATTTATGGTTTAGCTCAAACAACCCCTTACTTATTCAAAAGAGTGGAACGTGATCCCTACTATTATTAGCGTATAAGTTTAAGTCAGTTTAAATTAAACAAATAAATAGGCATATGCACTAGTGTGTCCTATGTGTTCCTATTAGTGTTATGTGGAATTATCATTTCTATATTATTGTAGTGCACTGTATATCCCCAGGGAGATGGAAATTAGAAATTCAAATTATAAAGGTTGGTGTCTCCCCTTTAGTCTACATAACATGTCATAGCATGTTACCACTTTATGTACAACTGTTCATTTATCATAAATCATATCACTCAACTTCTAATAAATCAGAAAACAAATACACCAAAAATATGAACTAAATACAAAATATAATGTAGGCTATAGCCTATGGCATAATTTAAACGTCTCCCGAAAAGAAACTGATATATCTCATAAACTAATAATATACAGTCTATCTATGGTATATCTGTGTGTGTGTGTGTGTGTGTGTGTGTGTGTGTGTGTGTTGTGTGTGTGTGTGTGTGTGTGTGTGTGTGTGTGTGTGTGTGTGTGTGTGTGTGTGTGTGTGTGTGTGTGTGTGTGTGTGTGTGCTTCTTGAGTTTAACTCCGAAAAGACAGTTAACCACATGTGTTGTGATATTTAAACAAACGATCCGAAACGGCGACATAAAAGCCTCTTATTTACGGGACCGGTCTAAAAGACCTCCGTCTTACAGCGGGATCTCCAATTGTGACTGTCCGAGCGCCGGCAGGCGCAAGCTGGCGGCCGTGTCATTTTATGGAGCTCCGAAAACTCAGAAAACTTTGGAGCAAATTGTCAATTCGGCAAAGATTTTCGCAAGACTGCCTATATTCTAAATCTAAACCGTTCATTTATTGCCTAAAATGTTCTCAGAAGTGAATTTAGTGATGAGTAAGATGGCGAAAATTGTTAAAATTGTCCCGTTTTTGGGCTGTCTATGTACTGGAAATCCAACCATCATTGAATGCCGAAATGAATGTTGGGATACAGGTGCTGCGAAGTTCATACAAGTTACCAACCGATGTATCCTCGGTAAATGGGCGTGTCAAGAATACATCCGGGAATTTTAACTGTTCTTGGCAAAATGCGAACTTGTGTATTGGGACAGTACTTTGGCAACACGAGATGACGTTTCACAGGGACACAAGAACACAAGTCAATAGAAGAACACATTGGGAAACGCCCCCAGTAACTGTTAGTTATACAGGAGAGAAGCCAGCCATTTGAGTTTGTGGCAAAACCTTTCAGTATTTCTCGTCTTGTTTCGATCTTATGAACCCAATCTGTCTCTTCACACCCCTATTCACTACCTATGGAAAAGCATGCACTTTTTACACACACACACACACACACACACACACACACACACACACACGGTAGAGCCTCACTTCCCATAACAAACCCCACCACACTACGTCACAAACACACGTAGCCCACATGGCCATCTGTCTTAAAGGGAATGGGTCGGCCGATAACATTAGTTATGGAAAATGAGAACAGTGCAAGTTTTCCTTTTGTTTCAAGCAGCAGAAAAGTTATAGCCTTTAGGCCTACATCGCATGTGATGTGACTATTGCACATTACATCAGCGAAATGTCGATGCTGAAACGATATACCGATATACTTTTTATGTTATCAAACAAAAAGAAATGTTATGCCCTCGCCTAAAATGGTGATAAATCGACACTAGAGTAGCCTACTTCCTTGTTTACTGCTGCACCTAAAGAATGAAGGAGACCTAAATTAAAGGCCGTCTGTCTTCACAAAATCATCTGTTAAGTGTTTTATGGTTATTTATTTGTGCTTTAGAACGTAATCACTGTGAAACAATCAAGAAATACGGTCTTATTTATCTTATTCACATGTTTGTTTTTCTCTCTCTCTCTCTCTCTCTCTCTCTCTCTCTCTCTCTCTCTCTCTCTCTCTCTCTTGATGTCTCTGTACCCTGAAGTTCAAACTGAGAGAGAGTCGACTGTAAAAAAAAAAATAACACACAACGACCATCGGTGACATTAAAGAACAGCTTGGATATTGCTAAGGCCATATGGTCAAATTTAAATGATTTATTTAAATGTAATAACAATAACTTATTTTACCGGTTAATTGCTGTCAAACGACAAAAAGAAGAACCTCTAGATGGCAGAAGGGTACTTTACAATAGCATCGAATGCACCATGAGCTTACGAGGTGCAATTGAACACACAATTAAATCCCATCAGTGTTGTTTCTCTGACAACTCCGACTACAGTAGCGTCCATGCTGCGGCTCGGCTACTCTGTGTCTTTAGCTGCAGACTGTTGGACGTCCCGGTGTTGGAATCCTTTCCACTGAAATACAGCCACACATTAGACCGTTTAGCTGTCAGCATTTTATCTGTGTTTAAGCCAGCTACTAGCCAACGGTCATTGGTGTGAAAGCGGTATGAGACTGCAGGGACTGTGTTCTGTGTCACATTCACAAGGTGGTTCAGGAGTCAACAAGGGTGGTTGGCCCAGCATTTAGTTTGAAGTGGTCACATGGTGAGAGGTATCTAATATCAAGCAAGGTGCCCCCTGCTGGTCCAAACATGCATGTACAGGTGATAGTCGTGAAGTATTGGGGAATATTTCCTTTGCATCAGTTTGCTCTTTAAATCATGCTCTCCATGCTTGTTTTGTCTTTTAGGTGGAGAAGATTGCAGCCGGCGACCAAGCCCCAAAAGTGGAGGAGAATGACGTTCTAAAGGAGCTCTTCCCCAATGAGATCAGTAGTCCAACAGGAATCACGTAAGTAACCAATGGTTATTTTTGTTATCAGTCAAAAATAACACTTTACAAAACAGTTATTTTTGTACTCCCATAGTTTGGAGACTCACGAGACAGATTTATTTTTTTAAATGATTAAAATCAAAGCAGCAGATGGCGAGGTATTCTAACACAGTGGTTCCCAAACTTTTTTTTTTCCCCATCTGAAAGTGTATGATACCCATGACCGAAGTCATACATTCCGTCATTGTGTTACTTATGGATAGAATTATAGCGAGAGAAAAAAAATGATTTCGGTTTTTGCTGTTCTAACTTCCCTTAATGCAAACCATACAGGCTCATGCCTGTGGAAGTTTGCTTCTGGAAGCTGCTCACACAATTATTTTATAGAATTTCCAGTTGCTGTTGTTAGGACTATGAAAAGGCATCTACAGTCCCTTTGCAGCCAGTGTAGGAAAGGCTCCCCTTGCTTTAATTGTTGGTTTTTATGTATTACGCACTTAGATATACAGTCCAATTCGTCTCATCTCTACTGCATTCCACTAGCACTAGGATCAAGTGCATGCTGTGCCACTAATGTGGCCAATAGTAGCACATTGCTTGTGCTATATACACCACCTGTGTCCACCAAAGCCTTTTTTTCCTAGCTGACAACACCAGGTGCTCTTCTGAAACTGCTATTTGAAAATGCCCAGCTGGGAGTGCTAGACTGCACTTTGGAGGCAAAGAGTTCTTTTCAGCTGAGAAACTGCTGCGTTTGTAGCATCGCGTAAATATGCGGCGCTCACATTGCAAAGAATTTTAAAAGATGCGCTGGCCTCAGGTATGGATTTGTGCTTTGGTTGACACACATCGCAGGTAGAGTGCACTCAGTGCACTGTGGCCGATTTAGTCAATCTTTTAAATGTTTGGAATTTTGAAATTCGATCAGTTCCTCCATTAAGAATAAGCGTGTCCATGTAAGGCTGATGATGCAGTATGACATCACCAAAACTGTGCAAACCCGTCAGTTCATTTGACTTCATGTTTACAGCTTTTGGTTCACTTGTGATAATTCTGTGTGAACAAGACACAGACCAGAATTAAGAGACAATGATGGAGCTTTTCTGTATCTATAAGAATGTTGGCGGTGTTTTTTGAGACACAAACAATTTATCTAACCCTATTACAACAATGACTGACTGTAAAACCTTGTCTCTTGTAGCGCCACCTGCCGACGACCCATTAGAGGAGCCGCCGGTCGCCCAGTGAAGTCCAGTGATCTGTGGAATGATGAAAACTGCCTCTTCTCTCCAAAAACCACCAAGACAACCAGCTCTTCCTCCTCCTACACAGAGAGCTGCACTGTGAACAGAGTCACCAGCCTGCCCCCCTCCACCTCCTCCTCCAGGCTTCTGTCTGCAGCTCCCCCTGCAGGTCCGACCAAGGCAGCGCCCCGCAGCGTGTCTCTGTGGATAAAGCTGTTCCTGCTGGCTGTCATGGCTGCCTTCCTGTTTTTGGTTTACCAAGCCATGGAGACCAACAGCATCAACCCTTTTGAAGCCCAAGACACAGAGGTGGCCAGTGAAAGCACCGCGTAGAGAGCACAGGAAGGGCCTGAGGGGGAAATAGAAATCTGTCTACTTCTATTTTTTTCAAGTGTGAATCTGCATTGTTGCCATTTTATTCATGGCCGCTGTGAAATTACCTGACATCTTCGCCCTTTTTTCCTCGAGATTTAGTCTTTTCTTTTTTCCTTTTATTTCTAAATCAATTGACAGTGAATCCCTTTAAGAGAAGCGATGTAGCCCTTTCATCGGCACTTCAAGGATCTCCATATCATGATGTGAAAGGACAGTACCTCCTGTGCTGTTGTTTTGGTCCATTCTTGATCTTTGACTAATAGTCTGTGAGGTTATGACAGAGCCAGCCACACACCGTAGCTTTCTTAGAAATATGTGGACTCACCTTTTATTACCATGTTCATTTTTTTTGTCGTGTGTGTGTTTGCCTGCCTGCCTTAGTGTCTGTCTCTGTCTTTTAGCCTTGAAGACGGAGTTTGAACGTGTGTGTGTGTGTGTGTGTGTTTGCTTGCCTGCCTGCCTTAGTGGCTATCTCTGTCTGTTAGCCTTGAAGACGGAGTGTCTGTGTCTGTGTCTGTGTCTGTGTCTGTGTGTGTGTGTGTGTGTGTGTGTGTGTGTGTGTGTGTGTGTGTGTGTGTGTGTGTGTGTGTGTGTGTGTGTGTGTGTGAGATTCTTTTCACACCATGCCTTAGTGTCTGTCTCTGTTGAAGATGGAGCTTGAACCTGTATTTTTGTTTTGAATCTTACTTGACCATCTTTGTTAATGAGACAGGGAGGCTTGTTATTATAATCCAAATACTTCTAAATCTTCTTAAACGCTACACCAATATTTTCTTAATGTTCTCTTGTAATAAATTGAATGTCCCTGTTTATTCTACTTAATTATGTATTCACTGTCACAAATATTGAAAATCCACTTAATAAACTATAATGTTGTTACTTTTCCTGTAAGAGCATTTTATTCATGAGGATGTAATATGTGTGCACTGTAAAAAACTTAGGGCTATCAAAATGAACGCGATAAGTTAACATAAATTCCTTTTAACGCCACTATTTTTTTTAAATCTGCGTGATATATATTTTTTACACCTTTATTTTTACAGGCAGATCATTAAGAACAAGTTGTTTACAAAAAAGCAACAAAATCCACTTGGAGGACTGGAAGGAGGAGCGTCCATGTTTACTTCCATACGACAGCGTGCTGCATTGGACGTCTTTGTTATTGTTCTTTTGCGCATGCGACATGTTTAATATTAAACATGTCCACATTGCACCAGCCCTCAATACTGCACGTCAGCAATACACCCGCCAAGTGTGAAGTAGATTGGATGAACGTTTCTCTTGATATGCAAAGGACAGACAGACAGAACGACAGACAGACATTCCTTGCTTTATAGTTAGATTTTGCCTCTGGGTTTGTAACTTCCAATTTGACTTTGTCACACTTTTGATTTCCTAATTGAAATGAGAAATTGAAGTCATGTTTATTTTGTCACTAGTACAGCAGTGGTTGCTAACCTGGTGGTCTGGACACAACAAGGATAAATCTGAAAGGTCAAGATATTTAAAAGAAATTAAGAAAGAATGTTTTTATTTTCTTATCTGTGCTACTATCCTTTGAAATACTGGATACTTTCACTTCTTCAGGCCTCCGAAATCCTTCCAAATCAAACAATTTAAGAAAGAAAAAAGTACACATTGGTTGACTGCTCACAACTCAGAATTACACTAAGACTTTGTGATTCCTCATAAATATAAAAATAGGCATTGCAGGACTCACGGTTTTGAGCCACAGATCAGATACATTTCGGATCAGCACAAAACATTCGGGACAATAATTATTTTTTAAAAAGCTTTCCATTTATTACTTAAAGAACTGTCCTAAAACACAGCACTCCTCCAGTAGCCATGACTGTCTCTATCTACTGCTTTTGACAACCTATGTTCATGTGAACATACAACTGATTTTAAAGTGGCTATTTATAACTTTCAGTTTGTGTTGATTCTAGGGGCCCACTTTGGACTAAAGTGGTAGTGTTTTTACCACACCTGCTGTCGTAAAGATCTTTTCTTTACAGTGCTGTATTACTGAGGTCATATAGTTGCAATGAATGTTTTGCCAGACAGAAAATCATTCATTTACAATTAAGAGAATGCGTAAATCTCATCTAACAGTTGGGGGGGACAATAAACAACATTTCTGAAGAGCAATTTTTGAAGGGGACACAAATAAGGCCACAATTATACTTGTAGAGGACATGTGTACACAGAGGAAAGCCTTAATACTATCATTAGTGTAGCATGGAGACTGTACCATTATCCTTCTTCTCAGTGTTTCTCTTGATTCAATGAAAAAGCTGACTAAATTGACCAAAATATTCTTCTTTAAAAACATGTATTTATTTTTAAGTTGTTTACAATCAAGCCACAAAAATACCTTAGAACATAATGACTTCTTTTGAAAAAGTGTCCCCATATAAAAGAAATACAATACTTTTGTACAGCTGATCATAATGTAAATTACTGAGCCACTGGTAAAGCTCATCTGCTAACCCTGACAGCCACACACCTCCAAAAATATGAACTAAGCTCAACACACTCTCCACCTGACTGTCCCTGGTCTCCCTGTCCCTCAGTTCTTTCGGTCTCCTTTGCCTGTGACATAGTGACGTTAGTATTCCATAACCATCCATTACCAAATTGTCTTGATATGAGGACTTATTGTACTTACTTGGCGTTTTGGTGTAGGCCTACTGAAAAAGGATCTTATGTCTGTTTTTATTTTCTCTGTCATTTTATCTGGGCAACAACAACAAATCTTTTACGTCAGATGTCTTAATATGAGTTAGGTTCATAGCAGTGGTGGCTGGTGAAAAATATTCTAGGTGGGGCTGTTTGTCTGGGTGTCCTCCCACAGAAAATTTTGAATTTCGTAGATGTGATTTCCTGCATTCTGGTGCATTTTAGGGTGACATGAACAGTTTCACAGGTAATGATAATGAACAAGTTGCATGTTTATTATAGTCCATGTCAACCCCCAGCTGTAGACTACATATCTTTAAAGTTCACTATAGACAAATTGATAATTGGATAATGGATAACAGTCTGTGTTGATACTAGAGAAAGAGAGCGAGTAGGCTCTCAAAGAGAGGGTGGGAAAACATTCTTGAAGTGAACACCAAGTATGAGAAGAAATATTATTTTAACATTTAACTAGTATGAAACAGTAATCCAGCTCAGAACTTAGAAACAACAACAAAAGCATTTTATCACCATTTCCAATATCACCATTTTATGGCAAATGTGTGTGAAACATGGTGTGTATGTGTGAGTGAGTGAGTGAATGAATGAGTGAGAGAGAGTGACAGAGACAGCCAATAAAGCTTATTAAATTGAGATAGCAGGTGGCAGATACATTAGCAAGTCATCTGTTTCTACTAAAATGGTTTTTTTTTAATACCAGAGCCTGCTGAGGTGCATTGAGATATTCTGAGCAAATTCAGTCTAATCCTTACTATCAGTGTCATGACAAAGTTTAGTGTGTATCTTGATATATATATATACGTTTTTCTTCTTAATAATACCAGATTTAGCTAGGAACTAAAACAGGTAAGCAAATTTCACTTAAAGGAACACGCCGACTTATTGGGACTTTGTTTTATTCACCGTATCCCCCAGAGTTAGACAAGTCCATACATACCCTTCTCATCTCCGTGTGTGCTGTAAAGCTGTCTGACGCCCCCAGCATTAGCTTAGCCCAGCACAGATCCTGCAGGTAACTGGCTCCAACCAGTGACAAATAAGTGAATAAGTGACAAAATAACGCCAACATGTTCCTATTTCCATGTTGTGTTTTTTATGGTCACAGGGTGTAGAAATAACAAGGTCACATGACACACCGCCATCTTCTAATCGTATACATACTGGGAACTATATTCTCAGAAAGGCGAAGCTAGTCTGGGCTTCTCAGGTGCTTCAAGCATATCACTCCGCCCAACTAGCAGAAGTAGCAGTGCTTCGCCTTTATGAGATTATAGTTCCCAGTATGTATACGGTTAGAAGATGGCTGTGTGTCATGTGACCTTGTTATTGGTACACACAATTTGGAGCAGTAGGCTAGTTGGAACCAGTTACCTGCAGGATCTGTGCTAGGCTAAGCTAATGCTGGAGCAGTCTATCAGCTTTACAGCACGCCCGGAGATGAGAAGGGTATGTATGGACTTGTCTAACTCTGGGGGTTACGGTGAATAAGCTAAAGTCCCAATAAGTCGCTGTGTTCCTTTAAACACAATTTCCATTTTTAGTGAGTATGAGTACCAAAGGAACAAGTTCACATCCAGAAAGCACACAACACAGACTGCAATACAATCAGACTTGACTTTGGGCTTAAAGTTAAAGACAAAAGTTTAAGAGTCAGTCAGAAATGAACCTTGTTTTTCTAAGTGAGTGTAAAGACTTCATTTAGTCTGAAATTTAAAAGCAAAAGAAGTCTTTTCTCATGTGTCTGTTTAAAACAGACACATGATTTAGAGGTAACTGTTGAGTGAATGAGGCACATATGTCAAATCAACAACTGCCAAGCCTTCTAAAAGTCACTGAAATACACGTTCACAGACATATTTCCACAACGACCTGAACCTGTTTATCTTTTCTATTTAAATTCCGAAAAAAACATCCTCACCTCCTGTCTCTTTGAATGCTTAATTTTCCTCATCTTAATTATAGTTAATTGTTTAAATTTAGTATTGTGCCTGGTTTATACGGCCACTTCTCTTGATGTCAGCAAGAAAAACTTAATTTGAAAGAAAAATTCAAAGAGGTTATAAGTGCTTATTTTCTGAATTATACTATGTATTAGTCTGCACAAGTCACATTTCCCAACTGATCTCTTGTGCCACCATTAAAACCAGAAAAGTATTTGTAAAAGTATTGTCAAAAAATAACAGCATGTACATTCAACAAATATTTCAGTTATATCAAATTTCTTGTTAAATTCACAAAGCATGTTAAATGTAGAAAACCCCCCAATGTCTAAAAAAAACTGGCCGATCTTTGGGATGTCGCCTGCTGTATGATAAGGTTCAACTGCTCACAGTGAATGTAGTAGGCACTCCCGTAGACGTCTTGCACTTAACGCTGCACTCCACCTGTAGCACCCCTCATTACTGCGGCACCATCATAGGCCTGGGCAATGCATTTTCTCTCTTGTCCCGCAGGAAGGATGGTGCTCAGCCTTTCCAATAATGCAATGGCAATCGTATCAGTGGTCGCATTTGGAAGTGCGATAAACTCCAAAAAGCGTTCTTGAATGCTGTTTTGGCCATCTATGTACCATAGCACAAGCTGACAACGAGTGCAGACGTCGGTTGTCTCGTCTGCCTGAATGGCATTATAGTCCGACTGTTTCACTTCTTCCAGAGTGCAGTCTCTGAGAACCGACAACATGCAGTCTAACAGTTCATTTTGCACGGTCTTCGAAGTGCCTTTAAAAACAGTGGCGTTCTCCAGGTGCACCTCCAACTCACGGTTGATTGAGGCCATGAGGGTCAATGAGACCCAGGAAAATGCCAGGGTTTTCTGATGTGTCCCTCTCATCATGACCACGCAAAGCAAGTTCAAAGGCACCACAAAATTTCACGGCATCAATGATCTTTGACAAAATATGCCGATTCCTGTCCACCTCCTCTTAGTTGTGCCTTCTTATGGCAATGCGGTGTCCTTCATCTAGCTGTGTGGCTATGCTAATTCGGCCTAGCATTGCTAGCTTCACAGAGTTGTCCATATGTACTCTTGCCCGCTCATGTTTCTTAATGCGTTGTGACATATGTCTCAGGTCTGTCACCCCTGTCTGTGTCCACGAACCATCACAAGCACTTGTTTTAAACAATAAGCAAGGGAAGCAAAAGATTGCATTGGCCTACCCACAGCTAGTTAGCCAAGCCTTTCTATCGAACCAACCTCGGGAAAAGCTTCTCTTGTAGGTTTTCTCCTTTTCTCGCGCCTGTTGTGTTATATTCACTTCTGGCTTGTCTGGTCCGAGTTCGTTTAAGATGAGTTTTTCCACTAATGTTCTTCTTTCGAAGGGATACAGGTGTAGAGATTTAACTGAATTTGGGGCCAGCTGAACTCCCACGACTACATTAGTGCTACTTGACGTCACCATGATGCACTCACACTCCTCTCTGAGGTAAATGTCCCTGCTCTAATCTTGGTACTATGGGCAATATTTTCAGAGCCCCCAAACCATAAAATTTGACGATGATGATTGGTGAAATATGTACTTTTTTGCATAGCAACCGGGCAACCATTGGCTTAAATTCCAGTCTGGTAGTGCTGAGCGAACTGGAGCCCAGGGAACCTATTGGCTACTACACCAACATGATACACGTGATTCACGTTCAACACCACTGTAGTGACTAAGTCCTATACTTGCCGCTACTGGTTGCTAATTGCGATTGTTGTTTCTAACGTGTACTCAGACAAACGATATCCAGTACTTTTGTTTTTGTGGCGTTTATAACCACGTTCACGTTATGTGAAAGTGAATGCAAATATCATTCTGGAAAGTTCTAAACACATTCTCAAACATTTTCAAAAATCATTATTAAGTATTATGTAATTAACACAGATTATTTTTCAAAATGAGAGATTATAAAAAAAATAATAATAAAAACAGGCAGGCGGGTTGGCAGGACATCATAACATCATATTGGGCAAAACACAACTGTAGATCTTCAATAATAACAACCCTAATATCAGTTCACACACATAACGTTAGGCTTATCGCCGTGGACTACAACGTTAGTTGTAGTGGGTGCATTTCTATCCAACAAGCTATTAAACAAGCTAGGTAACGTTACAGTATTTGACACTAACATAGCAAACTTTTTTGCGATAACTAATTTATTAATTACTCAGCATCATTTCTATTTGAGAAAAGAAACACTTCCTCCGATGTTTAATGTGAATAAAATAGCCTTGAATCGCCTACTTACTACATTCCACAACTAACATTACTGTAGCGCATCTACAGTAACTACCAGTATGTTCTCTCATTCTGTCCTGTGGACTTGTTGTGTGTGGGTAATGTACAGCAGGCAGTGGACCAAACCACCGTGAGACAAGGGAGGGGGGACTCAAAATGTTTCTAAACTTCAAAAGCATTTTTGGGGGTTTGTATTGTTTTACTACTTACACGGATATTTTAAGTATACATCATTATGTTATTTAAAATACACAGCATGGTTTTTAATGATATTTCTAGGGGGGGACAACCCTTAGATGTGGGGGTCCTGACCTGGTCCTGATGGGGGTCTTTTTCCAGCCTTGCCCATCAGATTGAAAATGGACTAAACAGAGGCTATCCTGAGGTAGAAATAGTAGAGGCAGTAATCAGGGCTATTTCTCCAGGCTCACAGCTACACAGCTACTTGGAAGGTAAACCCCAGCTAACTCTTTCCACCCTTAGATGCATCCTGCGTTCCCACTTCCAAGAAAAGAGCGCAACAGAGCTTTACAAACAGCTAGCTTCAGAAGCCCAGCATAGCAGGCAGACCCCTCAAAGCTTCCTGATGCGCGTCTTAGACTTGAGGCAGAAAGTACTGTTTGCGTCCCAGGAGTCATAATCAGGGCTGAAGTATGACCCTACTCTAGTCCAGCGCATGTGTTTACACCCAGTCCTTACAGGTCTCCAGAGTGACAGTAGCAGGATAGACATGCTGATAGCGAAACATCAGATGAGGTTTTGCTAGAGAAGCTTAACATTGCTTGTGCTAATGAGATAGAAAGACGAAACAAAAAGCGGTTTAATGCCCCACAGCCTGCTACAACTGTAAGTGTAGTCCAGTCAGAAGCTAGGCCGTCTGTGTCCTGTGAAGGAAGCCAAAGCTAAGATACCCGCAGAACTGTTAACAGAGTTAGCTGAACTTAAGACAGGTGTAGCTTCTCTAGAAGGCCTCAGTGCAGAGATAGCTCAGATTAAAGAGACATTACAGTAGCCTATGTTTCAGTCACCACCTTATGCCTATGCCCCACCTCCAGTTAGGATGCCAGATAGGGACCCCCAGTCACCTGTTTCCCAGCAGCAGTATTACAGCAACTACAATCAGCCCCAAGCACCTGACCCTGCGCAGCATCAATATGCACCTAACTTGTATGCCAACCGTTCTGCTCAAGCTCCAAGGAGGTGTTTTGTCTGCCAGCAGGCCAGCACAGTCGGACGCTGCACACACTGCTTCCGATGTGGGAGTGGAGAACATTTCCAAGCTGGATGGATGTAGCCAGGCCATGAAACAAGAGCTCCTCTGACAAACATTGTGACAACACAACCATTTGAACTGGTATGTATAGATTTTCTCCATCTCGATAGATACGAAGGTGGATATGAGTACATCCTCGTGATTGTTGACCATTTTACACATTTCACTCAAGCCTACGCCACCACATCAAAGTCAGGAATAACTGCTGCAAATCTCATCTTCAATGACTTTGCCCTGAAGTTTGGGTTCCCCTCCCGCATCCACCATGACCAAGGGGGAGAATTCAAAAATCAGTTGTTCAATCAGTTAAAGCAACTCAGTGGCATGGCGGGGTCCAGAACAACACCCTAACACGTCCAGACAATGTCCAGACATTCAGATGTATAATCTTCCAACTTCACAAAATGTCGCCTGTCTTTTAAATAACCAATTCAACACTATCACCCTAATCCCAAGCCTTTCCAATTTATTAATTAATATTTCATGATTAATTGTATCAAATGCTTTTTTCAAATCAATAAATACCCCAACTTCATATTTCTTTTTGTCTGTGGAATTTATGATTTCTTCAATGAGTTTTTTCTGAATCCATCAGTAAGTATCAGTAAGTAATCTGTATTTATCTATGAATTTGTCCAATCTGTCATTGAAGAGTTTTTCTAGAATTTTTGAGAATTGTAAAGTAAAGAGGCTGGCCTGTAATTTGTGAAGTGGTGTTTATCTCCAGTTTTGTACAAAGGTATGACTTTTGCTGTTTTCATTTTAGTTGGAAATTTACCAGTTTGGAATGACAAATTAAAAATATGAGTTAATGGTTTTGAGATCCCCTCAATACATTTTTTCTACTCTCTTGATATCTATTTCATTACAATCAGTGGATGCTTTAGTTTAGCATTTTTTAACAATGTCTATTATTTATTTTTCTTCTACTGCTTTAAGAAACATTGAACATTGATTTATTTCAATAAGATCATTATATCTGTTAATTTTTCCAGCTAAATCTAAAATATTTATTAAAATTATTGACCACGTCCTCCATATTATTAATGTTCATTTCATTACAAGTGAAATACTGGGGATAATCTTATGCCCTTTCTTATAATACTATTTAGTATATTCCATATACCCTTCATATTATTTTTATTATTTAGTTTACAATAGTATTCTCTCTTACAAGTTCTCATAATCTTAATAAGCTTATTTTTATATTTCTTATATTTATTTTCTGCTTCTTTAGTTCTGTGTTTAATAAATTCTCTATAAAGTGTATTCTTTTTTTACAGGCATTTTATAATCCTTTTGAAATCCACGGTATTCACCATATACTTTATCAATATCTTTTTCCTGATATATCATTTCCCAGTCTTGTGAAAGCAGATCATCTTTCAGTGCAACCATAGACTCTTCTGTTCTGACTCCTCTAAATAGAGGTTTGTTGTCCTTTTTAGATGTGTTGTTACTGTTGTAAACTGTAAAAACTGGTAAGTGGTCACTGATGTCATTTATTAATAGTCCACTCACTGTATTGTTATCTATGTCATTTGAAAAAATATTATCAATTAATGTTGCACTGTGGGAAGTAATCCTGCTGGGTCTGGTAATTTTTGGAAAAAAGCCCAGACTATACACTGTACTGATAAAGTCCTCTGTCATTTTGTGCTTATTTGGATTTAGCAAATCAATGTTAAAATCACCACAGATGAACATGACTTTCTGATTTGTTTTTGTAAATTTTTCCCCCATCCCACTCTTGAATAAATCAATATTAGAACCTGGTGATCTATAGATGCAACTTACAATAACATTTTTCTTTTTTTCCCTACATACTTCTATTGTAACATATTCAAGTAAATCATCCACCACTGTTGACATTTTTTCCACCACCTTGTAATTACGTTTCTTGTCCACATACAAAGTCACACCACCCCCATTCTTGTTTTCTCTATTAATACACATTTCATTTCATATCATTTTAATTTCAAAATCTGAGCCCTTTTCACTGTTTATCCAAGTTTCTGATATACAATTGAAAAGACACCAAATCCCAGAATGCACTTGCTTCGCTTCACGAGGCCACCCCAAGCCACGCCTACCGCTTACAGAGAGGCAATCAACTGAGTCAAGTCTATTGTGTTTTATTGTCATTTCAACCATATACACAAAACAACAAAACAAACAACATTAAATAAAAATGACATTATATAAAGACCACATACGAGACAGGCTACATTTAGTGCACACACATTATAGGCTCCTTAAACTTCAGCTAACGCATACTAGCATTAGCGCTTGGTGGGCTGTAAACACAGAGTATAAACACAGCCGTGAATTTCAGTCCTTCCAGAAAAATGCAGTTTTTTTGTGATTGTTGCGGGCAAAAATCCTTGATTATGCGGCACATTTTCTTAAAAAATGCATGGAATATGCGGGATATTTATGCAATTTTATGCGCTGAAATTGCGGGAACTTGCAAAAACTGCGGTTTGATGAAAAAGAGAAAAAAAAGTGATTCCCCCAACACCCTCCTTTTCGATGATGTTCACGTCGCGTAATTACGTCACTTCATAACGTCACTTCATAACGTCACTTCATAACGTCACTTCATAACGTCACTTCATAACGTTCCCATGGCAACAGGGGAAAATGGCTGCTCTTGTGTGAAGTAAACGCATCATTTTTCAACTTTCTGCTGAGATATATGTGACTTTTTTGCAACGAAAATGCGGGGATTATGAAATCATGCAAGCCCCGCATATTTTGCGCAGAAATCGGCAATTAATGCGGCGAAAGTGTGGCGTATCTGACAAAATGCGGCCCCCCGCATAAAAATGCAGACTTTGGCTGATTATGCATTGAATTATGCGATCGCATAATCACGTTTTTCTGGAGGGACTGGAATTTGCGTGGAATGTAGAATGGTCAACATTTAACAGTCACAAACTCCACCAGCAGTTAGCAGTTAGTTGGATACAAGCAACCCATTCTTGCACCAGTCCAACACAGCCCACCTCCAAAAGTTTTATCCGGCAACACAGCAGGGCTAGCAGGCCTGGTAGCTGGATAGTCCGGTACACTGTTGTTCAGCCATGTTTCCACAAAAACAAAAACACAGCAGTCTCTGAACTCGCGTTGGGAGTTTCGTTGAAGTTGGATGTAGTCCAGTTTGTTGTCTAATGAGCGGAAACTTGAGGTCCCTTTTCCCAGCTAGCGGCTGTAGTCCATTGCCTCTGGGCAAAAAATCTTCCGATGACGCAAAAATCGTTGTTTTCCGTCATCGGAAGATTTTTTTCCAGACCCACAATACAGAGATCTCTGGTCTCAGGGCAACATGAGGGAGAAAAGCACGGTCATTCGAAAATACTACCGTGTTTCTACTGATTAACTTATTATTATTATTATTATTATTATTAACTGCTGCTGCTGAACCTGAGGAACCAGCCTACCTCCTGCCACAAAGAGAGAGACACCCTCCAAGATGTATCACCTATAATCAGCTTGGTATCCCTTCCTGCTACAGAATCCAGCCACAACCACAGTTGTTCCCTGTCTACCCTGCACCAGGACTGGTTCCATGGCTGCCATCACTACAGCAATATTA
Source organism: Perca fluviatilis (assembly GCF_010015445.1). Taxonomy (NCBI): domain Eukaryota; kingdom Metazoa; phylum Chordata; class Actinopteri; order Perciformes; family Percidae; genus Perca; species Perca fluviatilis. Next base: position 27,787,596 of record NC_053134.1, on the reverse strand, counting down.
CCTTCAGCCACCCTACATGTATGGACTTCAGCAAAAATGAGGCTACAGAGTTGACATGTTTGACCACGGACTACTGACTGATTTCACAGACTGTCGCAGGAGACAATTTGCAGACTATGCATACAGATCATTGAAACTGATGGACCGTTGATCAATAGTATGAGAATAGACTGTTTATGGACTGTTTATACAGCTGGTCAACAGATATGGACTGTGAATATAACGTGTTGGTTCTATTTGAACTTTGACCTTTGACCTCTGCTCAAGTACTAGTACAGAAGAGGATTTTCTAGGTCCAGGGCACAAGAGACTGTTTAAGAAGACAATGTTGGGAATGTCGGGACGACATTTGTTTTGTAAGGGAGAGTGTGACAGGTTAAAGGAAATACTCATAGCCTGTTATACGCAAAAAGGTATTAGTGAGTTCATATATGTGAGGTACCATGTAATGGAAAAACTCCATTAATGTCCTGGCTATCTACCCCTGTCACACTCACTTTAACTGTACACATGCTGCTAGTGTCACCTGTATTCACATTCAGGATAGTCACTTCTGGGACAGCAACCTTGCTCACATGTGCTTCTCCTACAGACGTTTGCAAAGTGTCTTTTCTTTCTGCAGGTGTTGCAGCTCGCCTCCTTTGCAGGACATCCCTGGAAGTTAGCCTTATGCTGAGTAGATCAATTCAATTCAATTTTATTTATATTATCAAATCATAACACGAGTTATCTTGAGACACTTTACAGATAGAGTAGGTCTAGACCACACTCTATAATTTACAAAGCCCCAACAATTACAGTAATTCCCTCAAGAGCAAGCGGTGCGACAGTGGCGAGGAAAAACTCCCTCTTGGGAAGAAACCTGGGACAGACCCAGGCTCTTGGTAGGAGGTGTCTGACGGTGCCGGTTGGGGATATGATGAACAGTGGCGATAATAGTCAAATTAATAATGGAACAGTGACTTCAAATGGTAGTCGTAGTAGTTCATGTCATATCAGGGCGCTGCAGGGCGTTACAGGATGTAGCGTGGCCCAGCAGAGCATGGATGGACGTAGCAGGAAGCAGCATGACATTGCAGGGCACCACTGAGCTCAGCAGGATGCAGCAGGAACACGGCGACAGCTGCAACCAGGATCTTGGTGCCAACGTTCTCCAAGGAAATACGCTGGGGGAAAAAAACATAAGGACTCCGGGGAGTAAACAAGCTAGGATTTATAACAAGCATTTCTGGAACGGGATGCACACAAATGGTAATAGAAAGGGAGAGGAGAGAGCAGCTCAGTGTGTCAAAGGAAGGAAGTCCCCCGGCAGTCTAGAACTATAACAGCGTAACTGAGAGAGACAGGTCATAAGGAGCCACACCTATATCTTTTAAACTTGCCGTATCGCTGCTGTTCCTGTGGTTGAACTGTGTGCACGGTGCTGTCTACTGCTTCATCACACATGACTTTGGCCTACGCCACAGCAGTTTCAATCCGGCGCGCTATCGTCACAGCTTTGAGTAAAGTCAGCGGTACCTCCAGCAGTAGGTGCTCCCTGATGCAAGGTGAAGACGTCTTTTCAATGAGTTGGTCCCGAATCATCTCCTCTTCCGTTGTCCCAAACTGAAATGTCGTAGCCAGCTCTTTCAAAGAAGCAACGTATTGGTCCGTAGTCTCACCTGGGCGCTGACCACGTTGTCTGAAGCGGTATCTTTCAGCTACGACGCTCACTTGCAGCATAATGAAAGTCAGCCAACACTGTACCGTACTTCTCATCAGCAACCTTCAGTGTGTAGAAAAGTCTCTGACCTTCTGTGCCCAAAAAATGGATTAGCAGCACGTGCTTTCTTGTCTCAGGCAATTCCTCATCAGCCATCGCCTGGAGACAATTCTCAAAAGTGCATATCCACAGCTTGAATGGTTGAATTGGTGGCGCCCCCGACATTTTGTAGAAAAGGTGTAGGCTGACTCAGGTTCAGAGTCGACCTCCTCGTCGCCAATGTGTTGTGTCATAACAATAACGACTCTGTCTTGACTTATTCACTTTACTTTATTCACCAACGTGAACAGGTAGCGTGCTGGCATACATGTGTCTATTGGGACCATGACTCCTCTTCTCCTCTTCTTTGTGCCTATGTCCCTCTGCACAGAAAATAATAAAGTTTGGCTATAAGGATTACACATCTGACCAGGCAAAAAAACGAACGGCAGTTTGCAAGGTCTGCAGTACAAAAAATTCCGACGTTGAATTTCGTTTGTGATGGACAGAACTCCCTTCAGTTTTTGGCTATGAATAAGCACACCCTCCCCTCTTTGTTTAAGGTGGCGGTAAGAGCGACTAAAACTAGGCACACATACACACACAACACAAACTGCTCTCTCTCTCTCTCTCTCTCTCTCTCTCTCTCTCAAGCACACACATGCAGACATAAGTATGTGAATAAAGCTAGGGACACATACAACACACTCTGCACTTTCACACACACGCACATGCACATTCACTCACCAATATTAATAACTTTTCACTCACTCTTTCTCAAACACGCACACATTCACTCACAAATACACTGACAAATATCAACATATACTTTCCATTCCATGTGATAAGCAAATGTGGTGGGATTCAGCTCCTCTTAAAGAATATGTTTTGTTCTTTAAGAGAAGGAAAGGTTAAAGGATGTGTTTCTGTCTCATAAAAGTGAGGCATGTTTGAAGAATATTATTTGACTTAGGAACCATTATACTTGAATTGTTTGAAGGAATTTCATGATTTGATGTCATGTTTGAGGCATATTGAACAATGTTGATTTATTGTTGGCCTAATATCAGTTTTAGGCTGTGCTTTTTTTACCTGTGTTAATTTAAACTCTTCAGATGTATGTGGACGCAATGTCTTTTGAATATTGAGTAAAAAATGCAAACAAAACTCCAGCAGTTCATAATCACTGTCTTTAGCTTGTTTAAAAATGGAAACTTTGGTATGACTTGACTTGTGACTTGCTTGACCAAACCTATGACTTGACTTGACTTGCTTGATTGTCACAAAAAATGACTTGGACTTGCTTGAGACTTGAAGATTAAGACTTGAGACTTGCTTGTGACTTGCCCATGTGTGACTTACTCCCATCTCTGGTTTCAACCTCTGCATTTTGGGTCTGCAATTCTCCAGCCACCCTTAACAAGATCAGTAAGAGAAATAACAGTAAAAGAGTACAATAAACCAACAGACAAACAATAAGTGTTGCTCACGACAAACCAGGATTTGGGGGAACAAATGAATTTGGTGTTAAGTTCTTAAGTGCTAAGGTATTAAGAGTGCTAGTGTTATTGCACATTGCCCTATTGCAGAAATTCATAACATGCTAATATAGCTTGCACAATGCCCCATATTGCACATGCTTTTTCACACACACACACACACACACACACACACACACACACACACACACACACACACACACACACACACACACACACACACACACACACACAAATAAAGGTTCATGCTCCGTCTTCAAGTCTGTTAACAGACAGAGACAGACACTAAGGCAGGCACCACAAACACACACACACACACACACACACACACACACACACACACACAACCCCCACACACACACACACGTGTGTGCAGGTATTATTTCCTCATTATTTAGCATACATAGCTGTACTTATGTGTGGACTATTGCACATTATTAGCATACATAAATGTATGTATGCATACAGGGTCACAGGCCTGGTTTGTCCTCAGTCAGATCCCTAAATGTCAAGGAGGACTTGTTGTGTATCAAATGAGGAATACCACGTGACTGATGACGTCCTAAGCTTCAAACATCACTGGTGCTTCGGAAAGTGCTACACTTAGTTTGACTGAAAGTTTTGCTGCTAAACTATGATACTATGCTAAATAGAATAACTTATTTACCTTAAATATGGCGATGGACAGTCAAGACATAATGATATGAAATAATTTCTACCTGATACCAAATAGCCCAAAGGTAATAAAATGAACAAGCTGGAATTTGATGAATATAATTTTCCAATCATGTTGCAATTCATATGAAATGTTACATGAATATCAACTATGAAGTTAAAACATGTGAGCCCACAGTGACAGCGAGCCTAAACTACACCAATAAGGAACAATAAAGTTTTTTTTTTCAGTAAAAATGTGTAGGCTTTTTGGATATAGTTGGGTCATCTATAGCAGTTCCGTGACCGTGGAGAGGAAAGGTTTGTTTCTCACTGGATTTGTCATCTATGAAGGTTAAAAAAAGAAATTAGCCGGGGTGCCCCTCTCAAAAATGTGGGGACATTTTTTTGGGAGCCCTATATCAAAAATGGCTGCCGTCAGCCTAGCTGGAAATTAACTTTTTAATGGTTTTGCCCACAGTACTGCATAATACATGGTTTCTGAGTCTATTTGGGTAAAGAAATTCATAAATGATAAAGATTTATTGATTTGACCTATTTTTGACCTTCAAATTCAAGATGGCTGCCAATTTTTGGCTCTTTAAATGTCATTTTTTCAAAATCGTCAAAGAGCCTTAATATTAGGCTCAAATGAAAGCTCTGCTCATACTGAGTACAGTTTTGGACAGCAAAATTAAAACATACACATACAGTGCCTTGCGAAAGTATTCGGCCCCCTTGAACTTTTCGTCCTTTTGCCACATTTCAGGCTTCAAACATAAAGATATAAAACTGTAATTTTTTGTGAAGAATCAACAACAAGTGGGACACAATCATGAAGTGGAATGAAATTTATTGGATATTTCAAACTTTTTTAACAAATAAAAACTAAAAAGTGGTAAATGCAAAATTATTCAGCCCCTTTACTTTCAGATGCAGCAAACTCTCTCCAGAAGTTCAGTGAGGATCTCTGAATGATCCAATGTTGACCTAAATGACTAATGATGATAAATAGAATCCACCTGTGTGTAATCAAGTCTCCGTATAAATGCACTTGCTCTGTGATAGTCTCAGAGGTCCGTTTAAAGCGCAGAGAGCATCATGAAGAACAAGGAACACACCAGGCAGGTCCGAGATACTGTTGTGGAGAAGTTTAAAGCCGGATTTGGATACAAAAAGATTTCCCAAGCTTTAAACATCCCAAGGAGCACTGTGCAAGCGATAATATTGAAATGGAAGGAGTATCAGACCACTGCAAATCGAAGACCCGGCCGTCCCTCTAAACTTTCAGCTCATACAAAAAGGAGAAGACTGATCAGAGATGCAGCCAAGAGGCCCATGATCACTCTGGATGAACTGCAGAGATCTACAGCTGAGGTGGGAGACTCCGTCCATAGGACAACAATCAGTCGTATACTGCACAAATCTGGCCTTTATGGAAGAGTGGCAAGAAGAAAGCCATTTCTTAAAGATATCCATAAAAGTGTCGTTTAAAGTTTGCCAAAAGCCACCTGGGAGACACACCAAACATGTGGAAGAAGGTGCTCTGGTCAGATGAAACCAAAATCGAACTTTTTGGCAACAATGCAAAACGTTATGTTTGGGTAAAAGCAACACAGCTCATCACCCTGAACACACCATCCCCACTGTCAAACATGGTGGTGGCAGCATCATGGTTTGGGCCTGCTTTTCTTCAGCAGGGACAGGGAAGATGGTTAAAATTGATGGGAAGATGGATGGAGCCAAATACAGGACCATTCTGGAAGAAAACCTGATGGAGTCTGCAAAAGACCTGAGACTGGGACGGAGATTTGTCTTCCAACAAGACAATGATCCAAAACAAAGCAAAATCTACAATGGAATGGTTCACAAATAAACCTATCCAGGTGTTAGAATGGCCAAGTCAAAGTCTAGACCTGAATCCAATCGAGAATCTGTGGAAAGAACTGAAAACTGCTGTTCACAAACGCTCTCCATCCAACCTCACTGAGCTCGAGCTGTTTTGCAAGGAGGAATGGGCAAAAATGTCAGTCTCTCGATGTGCAAAACTGATAGAGACATACCCCAAGCGACTTACAGCTGTAATCGCAGCAAAAGGTGGCGCTGCAAAGTATTAACTTAAGGGGCTGAATAATTTTGCACGCCCCAATTTTTCAGTTTTTTATTTGTTAAAGTTTGAAATATCCAATAAATTTCGTTCCACTTCATGATTGTGTCCCACTTGTTGTTGATTCTTCACAAAAAATTACAGTTTTATATCTTTATGTTTGAAGCCTGAAATGTGGCAAAAGGTCGAAAAGTTCAAGGGGGCTGAATACTTTCGCAAGGCACTGTAAGATGGCACAGACCGAATTTGAAGTTGATCGGATGAAATCTCTAGGAGGAGTTTGTTAAAGTACGACATGTGGAAATGGCCAAAATTGCACTAATTTCAAACTTTGAAATCAAAATGGTGGACTTCCTGTTGGGTTTAGGGTATGGCTCCAATGAAGCTTTTTGTACATCTTGACATGTTACATATGTGCACCAAGTTTCGTGAGTCTATGTTAAACACACTGCAGGGGCTCCATTTTGTTTAACTTTGTAGGGGGCGCTAGTGAGCCATTTTTGCGCGCCTATTCCCTGAAACCCTTAAAATACGTACATTTTCACCAGACTTAATGAGACCGCCAATTTTGCAGGGGCTCCATTTTGTTTAACTTTGTAGGGGGTGCTAGTGAGCCATTTTTGCGCGCCTATTCCCTGAAACCCTTAAAATACGTACATTTTCACCAGACTTGATGAGACCGCCAATTTTGGTGAGTTTTTGAATATGTTAAGCCCCTCAAAAAGGTGATAAATTTGCAGAAAATAATAATAATTCCTTCAGTTTCAATAGGGCCTTCGCCGCTGTCGGCGCTCGGGCCCTAATAATCTCCTCTCTTGCATTGGTTCCAACCCGGACATCTGATGACATATGTGTATGTTTTAATTTTGCTGTCCATAACTGCAGTCAGTATGAGCAGAGCTTTCATTTGAGCCTAATATTAAGGCTCTTTGACGATTTTGAAAAAATGACATTTAAAGAGACAAAAATTGGCGGCCATCTTGAATTTGAAGGTCAAAAATAGGTCAAATCAATAAATCTTTATCATTCATGAATTTCTTGACCCAAATAGACTCAGAAACCATGTATTATGCAGTACTGTGGGCAAAACCATTAAAAAGTTAATTTCCAGCTAGGCTGACGGCAGCCATTTTGGATATAGGGCTCCCAAAAATTTTCCCCACATTTTTGAGAGGGGCACCCCGGCTAATTTCTTTTTTCAACCTTCATAGATGACAAATCCAGTGAGAAACAAACCTTTCCTCTCCAAGGTCACGGAACTGCTATAGATGACCCAACTATAAGGCATTAATTAAATTCCTTAATTCATTAATTTACTATTGCACAATGCCATCTACATTTAATGCAGCACCTCTGATTAAAAGTAGGCTATTATCATATTTGCTCATATGAGACAAAAACTATTCAAATCAAAGAGGCGGCTTTAGCCTGTCTTGAAAGGCTGCTATAGGCTATAGATGATGTTTGCTGTGTTAGAAGCCCCAAAGCTTTGAATCTTTTTTGGCACAAATAGAAAGAAAACCCCCAAGCATCACAAAAACACAACAGGATGTCACACAAATGGGCCATTTAAGTGACACCAGAGATGGTTTAGAAGTTGACGCGAATTGCCGGATCGCTTTCTTTGGTCTGAATACTTCCTACATGATCATAGAGGTCAGGTAATTATTAGTAAAGCAGAGGTTAAATGTTTAATCTGGGTGTATCATCAATTATGGCAAGAAAGGTGGGACAAATCGGGAGACATCTATATAAAATTCAAAACAAATGTAAAAAAAAAAAAATGACCAGGGTAGGTAGTGGACAGAGGAGAGAAGAAATAGTGTTGACGAGATTAAGGTTAGGGCACTGTGCACTAAACAAAACGCTAAATGTGGTAATACCAGATAGGCTTGTGTGAGGGATGTCAGGAAGAGGAGACAGCGGAGCGTGTAGTTGTAGGGGGGTATGGGACACAGAGAGAGAGATGATGAGGAATTGTCCAAGGACCTTTATCTGAGGGAGTTAAGGGTGCAGGAATTACTGAGCATGGGTAAGAGAGCAAAGGTCAGGGTACTGTTAGGGACACAGGGGTTATGGTTAATAGGATATGATGGAAAACAGGAATAGGGTGCTAGGGCTGCTGACATGGGTAGCATGAACGATAAAACTCAGGGTTGTTCAGGTTGTGTGTGTGTGTGTGTGTGTGTGTGTGTGTGTGTGTGTGTGTGTGTGTGTGTGTGTGTGTGTGTGTGTGTGTGCGTTTAGTTTTGTGAAGGGATTTAGATTGTGTAGAGCCACACTCTGGGGCACAAGGTGGCGGTAATGCACCCATAAACTGGATGCCAACCGCCGTAAAAGACAAAGAATAAGAATAAGAAGAAGAGACCAGTTTTGTAATTGGACCAGAGGTGTTGATTGACAGCTCTGCTGCGTTTCCTTACAGGGCAGAGAAGCGAAGGGACCCGCCCAGGCTTGTAGGTGACGTCACGAAAGGACAAATCGGTTTACCGCGAGGTCATTCAGCCCTCTCCGAGTAGCCCGTTGCAGCTAAGTGGAGGCGCCATCTTAAGACACTGAGAGAGTGAGTGCTGTTATTCATTTAAAAAAGTAGCTACATATGAAATATTACATCGCCACTTCTTTAAAGAGGACGTATTTTACGGATATGTGACTTGTGTTAGCCGCTTTGTTTATGCGATGTTTAACGTTACCACTTCTGTTGAGAGGAGACCTTGCACCTTGGAGCCGTCCACTTAGCTTAGCACGTATTTTTGCATAGCATTTTAGCATCAGCTATGCTAAAGTAGCATCAGCTATGCTAAAATAGGACAAGACAAATGCTGAGTTACGTGAATGTGTAGGCATGCAGCTTTGGGATTTTTGAGATAGGTGTTATAACGACGAACCAGTAACTCGCATTGACATTACGTGTTCGTGTAACGTTAGGTTAGTGCTAGTTATGTGTTTTCTATAAGCTAGTCAAGCATTTCTGTCAGTGGTCATTCAGATGTTAAACTAAGCTAACCAGCACGTGACATGACATTCATCAGTTCAGGTGTCGGCGTCACATCTGCCTTTTAGCTCGAGCTAAAACACAGCTAACTCTTTGCTCATTGCAGCGTAGCTCCGCCAGCAGGCAGGACACCACCATGTACCCGACCGCTTTGACACAGCTGGCCCGGGGCAACCCGTTCAGCGCCCCCCTGTTCAGCCTCCAAAAAGTGGAAGAACCCCAACAAAGCCTTCATGGACCGAGGACACGCAGACTGGCAGCAGCCGCCACCGCACAAGGTAACCTCGGCGCAGAGTCCGGACTCCGCAGGCTGGCTACAGTGCTAGCGTTAGCTGCGTTAGCTTAACCGAGCAGATTCGTCCGGTTGCAGCTAACTTTACTGCGATATTTCAGCATAGATTAATGTATTAAGTACAATTCACTGTGCGGGTTGTACGTTATAGTTTAAACTTTTTGTTTTTTAATCGTTATGAATGATAAGGGATGTGTTTGCTCAGGCAGTTAGCTGCTAGGCCTTTGCTGCACACAAGCTGCCTGTGGAGGACAAGGAAGGACAAAGTGGTATCTCTCCTTTGCACTGCAGCAAACTGTATATGAAGGGTCCCACTTGCAAATGGTGGATGTTAGATGAATGAAACTGTTTTTAGTGGAGCGTCAGTAATTAACTTGTAATGGCAAACTAGTCAAATGCATGTGACCCCTAACTATGAGCTGCTCAGCCTGGGCTGACATGAACAAACTCCTAATTTTAAACATTTATGAAATGTTAAAAAAAAGTTACCCGTAGATTTATCCTAAGCTTAGCTTGATCACAACTGTAGTGATACATTTCAGTTGTTTGTAACTTAGGAGTGGATCAGATTTTTTTTTTTTTTTTTTAAGAGGGCATATTAAAGGGATACATACTTTATTTTCAGACTAAACACTTGCTGGTAGGCAATCTGAAGAGATTTTTAAAATAAGTTGTCCCTCTAGTAAAGGGCTTTTGGTTGGTCAGACATCTAGCTGGATTGAAGGCATGTACTTTACACCAATTTGATTCTTTAAACCCTTAACCAGTTAGACATCCAAATACTTAAAGAAAGTGCCAACCTTTCTGAACTCCAAGATGCCCTGTTCTTAAAGTTTCACCTGTGTTTCCTTAGAGGGAGACAGTTGTGAGTTCGGCTCTCAGAAGTATTTGGTCCTGTGCGGCTTTGGTGGGATTCTGAGCTGTGGCACCACACACACAGCGGTCGTTCCCCTCGACCTGGTCAAATGCAGATTGCAGGTCTGTCTCCATGGCTCGATGCCCTGTTTTTTTTAACGTCCCGCCTCATCTACCCACGGCTGTAATTTTTTTTTTTTTTTTAATTCACCAATTTGCATGGGAGAAATATCGTCCCCATTTTTGTCATTGTGTATTGATTCTAATGTGTTGGAGTGATCATAACATGGTTGCATGATTCTGCACCTGTGTTCTTATGTGAGTTGAATGATTTCTACCCACCTTGCAGCCCCCGCTCAGTCAGTAGAGGACTCTTAAAGGTCAGGAGTGCCAGATCTGAGGAAGAATGTCCTGTATGTTCACCATGCTATTTGACACCATCAAGGGTGTCTGTCTGAATGTACAGATGACCTATGAGGATTTTATTTAGAGATATGAAACCGATTGATGCTGACATTTGAAGTCATTGATTGTTCATTAACACACTGACTGATTAACCTTGTACTGTCAGGTAACTTGTTAAGTCAAAAGTACATTTGTTAAGACACAGGTATTATGGTGATGATAAACAAAATGTGGAAAAATTAATTAAATATGCTATTGCTGGTAATCGGTTATTTCAACCTTACATCATAATAAATTATAATAAAAAAAGAAAATTAGGACCATGGTTATTTGCATTTTTTTTTTTGCCAGTTAACTACAAATCACTTAAACTTGTGCTGTTGCTGGAGCATGTTCAACAGGCTTCTGGTCATTTCCACCTTCTAGGCATCCATAGGTGTGTTAACAATGTTACAAAACATACAGATATCTGTGGCAAGTTTCAAAGTCATGTACATTAACTTGCATTTTTACTGAGGTCAGTTGATATCAGTGGGCAAGGTAAGAAACAAATGTAGAAACTTCATGAGCACATTATAGTGAATGTGCCAACTTGCAATCCAGCACTATGGTCCATGGAACTTCATGCTGTAATCACTTGAGTACAATGATTTTATCAACCTTTGGTGTGTGAGCCTAATAAATGGTGGCATGTTGGTGGTAGAGCCATCTAATGGGAGAGTCGTGGCACTGAATTCAAACTGTCCGCAGCTGGGACATGGGGAAACTGGTCTCAAAGATTTCCCTTCAGTAGTGGCAACTCTTCCATTATGTGGCTCTGGTTTGGTGTTGATTTTTGTCCTGTGCTGCATGTAATCCTGCATGTTGCATGTATGTGTCCCCTCCCTTCTACTACAGAGGATGTCAGCTGCGAGTTTGGCTCCTCAAAGTACTATGCCCTGTGTGGCTTTGGGGGTATCCTGAGCTGCGGCATCACGCATACAGCAGTGGTGCCCCTCGACCTTGTCAAGTGCCGCCTGCAGGTTTGTATGGAAGCTAAACCTCACAGTAGCAACATGTTGCCAGCAGCTCCTCCAACCTCTCAGCCCCATGGCTTTATGTACAATCTTCAGAGTTATAGTAGTTTTGCATGACATTGAAGTGACCTATTAATAATTAACGAGCAACTTTCAAAGGGCTGTGCAAGAGCAACCCTATTCACTATTTAACTGTTGCTGATTTGTATCTAGCCTCATTGTATATATGCATATGCAAAACTCAAATGGTATGTCTACCTTTCAATTTAGGTCAGTCGCCTAGTTGATAATTCATATTTCCCAATTAAATGGCTTAAATTTGAAATTTTAGTTGTCTGACACAGTGCTTTTATACTTATGCTACACATAACCACCTGCAGAAAATTTTTACGAAAAATGTTATATTATGCTTACACTTGTAGGCATGGCTTAGTTTATAGGTCATTCTAACATTTCACCTATTATGATGATGGAAATTTGATTAACAGTAACCGTGACTTAACAAAAAACTCAGTTTAAAACTGTCTAAATTGCAGTCTAGATAATGCAATTCCCCCAAAGCACTTGGCACTTAAACACAATCAAGAAAAACACTAGATTTGTGACTCAAGTCATTGGGTCATACAAATGACTAGCCATCCGATAAGCCTATACATATCTGCATAAAACCAGATCCCAGAGTTGGCAATGATTTGATAACATGCCTCATAAGTGTTAATTCTACTCTTCAGGTGGACCCAGATAAGTTCAAGAGCATCGGCAATGGCTTCAGAGTGACATTGAGGGAAGATGGTGTCAGAGGCCTGGCAAAGGGCTGGGCTCCCACCTTCATTGGCTACTCCATGCAGGGACTGTGCAAGTTCGGCTTCTATGAAGTGTTCAAGATCTTCTACAGTGACTTGCTGGGAGAGGTGAGTCTAGTTACAGCTTTTAATACACTTTATTTACATAAATATATTGGTTGTATGGATATGTAGCTTGTGTGGACACTATCGCGACATAGATATGTTTATGGCTACCCCACTACTAATAAAATAGCAAAGCTACTGAAAAGCTTTTTGATTCAGATAACTGTGATACTATTGAGAAGTGAAACTTGCAACGTTACTGCCAAACACTCCTTCCAATACAAGTTAGATTTAGTGCCATGGCGCCTTTTTCACAGGTTGCTAATGTAGGCTCTTGAGTTTGTTAGGTGTCATAATGACAAATTCAGGTTCAAGGGGTTTGACAATCAAACCAGTTAAGCCTAGTAGACTGGACCAGTGAAAGCGGTAATTGACACTGACATCAATGCTTAACATCATTTGAATTAAATCCTTTATAGGGCTGGGTGATGATTAGGGTTGGGTACCTTTCGCATCTGAACCAATATCGGTACCGATACCTGAAATTCGGTTCCCGGTACTTTTTTCGGTACTTTCCCTCTGTAATTACAAAAAAAATTTCTATCCTATTTACTTAGAACATTGTTATTTATTTAGAATATTTTACACTGACAGAAATTAAATAAAAATAAAACTCCTCCCAAACTGTCCCTACAACCTATTAAATTGAAATCAACTTTTATTCTTTTATCATGACTGTTTTTTAATTGCTCTTTAATGTTTCATGTAAAGGACTTTGAAAGGTGCTATAGAAATAAAGTTGCCTTGCCTTACAACAGCCTGTCAGTCAGTACCATTAATATCATATCACAGTGAATGGTGTCTGCGTGAAGTTTTGAAAAACTGTAACCACACTTGACACCACTTTATCGGCATCGCCGTGACTCACTGGGACTTCAACAAAACTGTAGCGCCGACGTAGTTTGCTCCGTCTGCACCTCTGTATCGGACCTCTGCTCTCTGGCAACATGCAGAGAGGACAGATAAGCTTGCGCTGTCGGGTGCCGAGATTTGGTACAGTTTGATTTTACGTGAACCACTACTTGGTAATACCGACGTTATTCGGCTGGTACCGGTAGAAGTACAGGGTTCAGTACCCAACCCTAGCGATGTCTTTAAAACAATATAAAAATGTCTTTTGTTTTTCGTTTCTTCCCTAGTGTAGAAAAACCAGCGGCCGAAATGCTTTATGGAAATATTTACATCATTTGGAAGATGCTTTATCTTCCGATCGCTATAGATCTTTATAGTTGTAGAATTAACTTTGTCTGTGATGTAGGGGAAACCTGAGTGAATGTCTGTCATCTAATCTTTTTGACAATTTGTGGTTTCACCCAAAAGGAGAACACCTACCTCTGGAGGACATCACTGTACCTTGCTGCCTCAGCCAGCGCAGAGTTCTTTGCAGATATTGCTCTGGCTCCCATGGAGGCTGTTAAAGTTCGTATCCAGACCCAGCCGGGCTATGCCAACACCCTCAGACAATGTGTCCCTAAGATGTATGCCGAGGAGGGACTCTGGGCGTAAGCATTCTGTTTTGTTACCACTCACTGTCCGTTAGTTAATTTGAATGCCAGGATTTCAGATATAGGAATAGATGAATTAGTGATTGAATAATTGGAAAATGTATTTCTGATGACAACACGCTCCTTAGATCCACCTCTGGAGGGCGCTGTGCTCTGAGCAGAGCTCCTCATCAGCTTGCTGGCTGTACAGTTGGAGGTGCTTGAGTCATTGGCGTGTGAGAACAGTCTACCTGTCCCCCAGCCCAACTGCAACACTGGCAACCCTGTCCTCTGAAGACAGGGAACTCCCAGTGCTGCAAGCCTGGGGGACGGACACATTTCAAATTAGTTAGTGCACAGAGCTGGAAAGCTTTGAAATATGTGTGGTCATTAACAGTCTATCAAATAATGAACTAATTACATTTTATTTGGTGGCAAAATCCTAGAATTTTGTTTGTTTAAAAACTGAAAATGTATCTTGTTCTAGAGCTTTGGAAGACGACAGTGTGACAACTCCGAGAGATTGGCCCTTTAGATCAAATTGTTGTGGCCCCTGCTTTACGTTTACCTAGCAGTGCTGCAGAACCATGCGTTAGCCTATTCATTTACATTTAGCATCGCTGCACGCCCCCCCAAGAAGCTCTGACCCAACATTCTAACGGAATGACTTGTTAAATGATTTGCTTTCATTAGCGTTTTTTTTTTTTTTTATGTACTGCTTTCTACTAAGGCTAGTATACTTTAGAGATGCACAGATTACAACTTTCTAGGCAGATTTCCGATTTTTCATTGAGTTAGGCCAGCTGATACAGATTTTAGCAGATTCTGATTTAATTTTTTCTTTAATAGAAAAATTTACATTTTGAATAGAGCATTTTTTGAGCAGAATCGATCGCTATAAAATAGAACTATAAATTACTCCTGGTGTGGGAAATTAACACACATTTAAAGTGCAATGTTATGGAAGAACAATTTACTTCTTTTCACATCGAATAGTCAACTAAAAGGTTATATATTTAGCAAACTAAACTTCTGCATGTAGGAAAACAGGGAAAACCAGTAATGGCAATAAAATATATAAATAACAAATAAAAATTAAAGGTGCAAGCAGCGATGACAGGCCCTAGCTTCTTGCGTCGTTTCATGTAAATCGGAATAACTTTTGCCAAGATACAACCATTCATGTTTTAACAGCCACCTACAGGAAGTTGTTCTTCCATAACTTGTGCATTGTTTTAGCTATCAAAATTCTTTTGATAACTTTTAGTCACGAGGGTCCACAGAATCTAAATCCAAGTTTTCGTGCAGATCGGACTAACTGCCCAGGAGGAGTTAGCCAAAGTAGGTTTCCCATATGTCACAATCTGGCTAATTAATAAAAAAAAATTCTAACAGCACCATCTAATGGCCAATTCACTCTACATTTGGCATGGATGCTCAAGGCCCTATGCGGAACAACTGTCATGGGTGGTGTCAATCAGAATAAATCTTGGTAAGATACGCAACTTCCTGTTTTGACAGCCCCCTACAGGAAGTTGGTCCTCTGTAATTTGCGCATTGTGTTAGCTATCAAACTTCTTTCGATAACTTTTTATTACGAGGGTCTACAGAGTCTACGTGTACATTTTTGTGCAGATGGGACTACCGCTCTAGGAGTAAAAAAAAAAAAAAAAAAAGTAGGTTTCGCTCAAAGCGAATTTGCTAATTAATTAAAAAAATTAATACTGCACCATCTAAAGGCCGATTGACGCCATATTTGGCCCACAGCCCCACTGGCACATGGGGAACAACTCTTAAAGGAATTAGCGTGCAATGTAGAATGGTCGGCATTTAACAGTCACAAACTCCACCAGCAGTTAAACGGATACAAATCACCATGTTTCTGCACCACTCTGTGTTAATACAGCCCACCTCTTTTACCCGGCGACAGAGCATCTCTAGCTCGGAGGGCTAGCAGGCCTGGTAGCTGGACAGTCCGGTACACTATTCAGGCATGTTTCCACAACAAAAACACAGCAGTTTCTGAACTCGCGTTGGGAGTTTCGTTGAAGTTGGATGTAGTCCAGTTTGTGGTCTAAATGAGAGGACACTTGCAAGCAGGATCCGTAAAGTTCAGCTAACACATACTAGCATTGGTGTAGCTAAACACAGAGTATAAACACAGCCGTGAATTAGCGTGGAATGTCGAATGGTCGGCATTTAACAGTCACAAGCTCCACCAGCAGTTAGCAGTAGCTAGTTGGATTTTATTTCTACACCAGTCCGTTTAACACAGCCCACCTCCACGGGCCGGCAAGAGCAGCCTGGTAGCTGGATAATCCCGGTGCCGGTACACTATTGTTTAGGCATGTTTCCACAAAAACACAGCAGTCTCTGAACTCACGTTGGGAGTTTCGTTGAAGGAGGATGTAGTCCAGCTTGTTGTTTAATGAGCAGACACTTGCAAGCAGGATGGATGGCAGGGCTTGACATTAACTTTTTGAGGCACTTGTCCCTCGGACAAGTACATTTACGTTTCACTTGTCCAAGCATAAAAGTCACTTGTCCGGGTAAAAATTCATCATTTTATAAAAGAAATTGTGTTTTGCTAATGCAGAATTTGAACAAACTGTTGAAAGCATCCAAACACTATCAACATTAATACAATTCTGTTGAAACTGTAGAAACAAACGTGCCCCAACAATAGATTTCCCATTCAACAAGAAAAAAGGATCTCCAGACTCCATAATACAAAGTAATATGTTGCACGCCGGTGTGCAGAAGTTAATATATTGAGATTCTAAGTCAATATTTTAAAGTTTGACATTACTTTCAGATTCCTAGTCAATATTCTAAGTTACTTAGTCAATATATTGAGATACTAAGTTGATACTTTGAGATATTGAGTCAATATATTGAGATTGTAAGTCAATATTTTAAATGTTTTTTAGGTTTGAGATTCTTTGTCAATATTCAGAGTTACTAAGTCAATATATTGAGATACTAAGTCAGTATTTTGAGATAAATCAATATATTGAGATACTGAACAATATAGTGAGATATTAAGTCAATATTGAGATACTAAGTCAATATTTTGAGATAAATTAATATATTGAGATACTAAGCCAATATATTGAGATTCTAAGTCAATATTTGACATTTTCTCATTACTTTGAGATTCTTAGTTTATATTCTGAGATACTAAGTCAATATTTTGACCAGAGGTAGTGGTGACTACGGCTTGTTTATTGCTAAGGCAAAATTAAATGATTTATTAAAAATGTAACCACAATAACTTATTTCACCAGTAAGTTCCTGTTAAACGACAAAAACAACCACTGGATAGGAAAAGGGTATTTTACAACAACTTTGAATGCAGCACGACGCTGGCGCGGCGAATTTCAAGTGAACGCAACATCTGTGTTTTTCCGACAACAGCAGCGGCACACTGTCATATGTTCCTCTCCAGTGAAATACAGACACACTTTTACACCGTTTAGCTGTCAGCATTTTAACTGTTTACTCCAGCTGCTAGCTAACGATAGGCTAACGTTACTTGCTGTTGAGTGTAGTGTTAACTAGCGTAACATGCGGCGATGTTTAGGTTGCCTCTAACGTCCGTTTTCGGAGCATCCGAGAAGCGCAGGCCATTTCAGTGGCACCGTACGCGGTCCGGTAGATAACGGTCGTTAAGGCACCGGTGCCGTATTAGCACAGAGTCTCTCCTTTTCTGTCAACGATGTGGCGAGGAGGTAACGTTAAGGCGGAGTTAACAAGCTAACGTTAGCTAACTAACACTGGCAGGTTCACCGTGCACCGTTTCATGCTGCATTGCTTCCAGAGAACGAGCTGAACATGGGGCTGGGTCTAACGTTAGCGGTCCGCTGACCGGGATTGCGGGGGAAAGAAATTATCGTTTCAAATCAGTAACATAGACGTAATGAGTGGCACATGACGTGAACTAACATGGCATTTTAGTTTGTTTGAGTTTTAACTTGTCCAGTGGGACAAGTAAATTTCTCTTCCACTTGCCCTACAAAAAATCCACTTGTCCCGGACAAGCCTTAATGTCGAGCCCTGGATGGGACAGGTGGACAGCTAGCATTAGCTTTCCACCTAGCCGATGAGGATGTCCCCTAGCCGGCTAGCGCCATTGAGCGACACTGCTGGTCTCCGTGCAGGCGAAGCTCACGTAGTGTGCCGAGTATTCCGTCTGTAATAACGTTTCCTGCATATTCTCCGATCTGTACCGATGTATCCCGGTGGTACACGCGTCCGGTAGTTTGAATGCACATAATTGTTGTAAATGTTTTCTGCTGAAAACCGAGAGCCTGTTTAGCGAAGCTTCAAGATGGCTGACAATCGTTTTCATTGGAATACCTCGGCCAGACTCGGCAGTCCAACCCCTGTAGGGTGTTGAAAAACATGGAAGTAGATCCTACTACTGGCTGTAGTCCTTGCCTCTGGCCCAAAAATCTTCCGATGACGCAAAAATCGTCATTTTACGTCATCGGAAGATTTTTTCCAGGCCCCAAATGCAGAGATCTCTCGTCTCAGGGGGACATGAGGGAGGGAAGCACGGTCATTCAGAAATACTATCGGGTTTCTACTGATACAAAGCTGAATGCTAAATCGGTGAAGTATCACTTTAAGTTTTGTGTCCATCGGAATAGCTGTTGCCAAGATGCATCCATTTGTGTTTCCACAGCCACCTACAGGAAGTTGGTCCTCAGTAACTTGCACATTGTTTTAGCTATCAAAAATCTTTTGATAATTTTTTTTGTCAAGCGGGTCCTCAGAGTGTATATGCAAGTTTTCGTGCCGATCGGTCTGACGCCCCAGGAGTAGTTGGGCAGAATTGTTTTCCCATATATCAATGTTTTGCTGATTAATTAAAAACAATTAAACAACGCCATCCTATGGCCGATTTCCGCCAAGTATGGCACAGATGCTAAACCGGCCATGAGGAACAACCTTGTCTAGTTTCGGGGCAATCGGAATGATTGTTGCCAAGATAACGCAACTTCGTGTTTAGACAGGAAGTTGCTGTAACTTGCACATTTCTTCAACTATCAAAATTCTCTGGATAAATTTTCGTCATGAGGGTCAACCGATACTACCTGCAAAGATTCAAGAAGATTGAAATCATGGCCTATGACGAGTTCGAAAGAATGTAAAACACCTGAAAAATGCATAATTAAAAATGGCCACCTTCCAGTTGGGCGGAGCTAATGAATGTAAATGGGAAATATGTCCGGAATGATTAGTGCAATGTGTGTTAAATCTGGTGAAGATCGAAGCAACTATGTCTAAGTTAAGGCCTTCCACGCCTTAGGGGGCGCTGTGGATCCCGCTTACAGGTATGAGCCAAATCGCTGTACAGTCTCGCAGAGCTCCCAGGTCGTTATGTGGGCTCCAATTTTTGTGAGTTTTCGTATATATTGAGGCCATCAAAAATGTGCCAAAGTGCTAAATCCAATTAGGGGGCGCTATAAAGCAACCATACCACACCCAGGCCTAAATGTGTATTCAGATGAAAGAGTTTAATATTCTGCACATGGCTGCAAAAGTTTGAGTTTTCATGCATCCTAAAGTCCTGAAACAAATGTTCTAAAAAAAATTAAGATTTTCCACAAAAACCAAGATTTCGGAAGTTTTAGAATTTTTTTTATTTTTTTTTCCTAAAAATAGCACAATTGAGTTCAAGATGAGACCTATGTTCCCTCAAAAGTTGGTATATTAACTTATTACTTTTGTCGGAATTAAGGCGCACGTTATGGGGGAGAAACGTTGGTGAATATAGAGAGGTTTGATGCACGGGGTCTGGGGTACTCTGCCGTTGCAAATGTAGTGGTTAACAGTGCCTCTCCATGCATGTACAGAGTACCTTTAACAATTCTCTACCATAAACAAACTTCTTAACCCCCCGGACCACAGGGGACAGCAAAGAGAAATGAGGGAGTGAATGAGAGGGTGGAGACAGGTGTGGTGGTTGAAAGAGCAGGAGAGGTGGTCAGGTTGTTGTAAATGGTCATAGGCGCCAATTGATGTTTTCCTCCGAGGGTGCTCACAGGCGCACGTCGTTTAAAAAAAAAAAAGTAGTCAAAAGTTGTTTGCATTTCAGAACCTTAGGAAATGGACAGCGGCCGACACGAGCACACGCGGCTATTAACTCGATAATAAAGCCGTAAAGTAGGCTTTCAACTCAGGACGGAGCCACTTCTCACAAATACAGATAGGATTGGAGATGCGAAGTTTAACTGACACGTGACCCCGCTCAACTTCGTGGGAAATTAAGAATCAATGCCACCGACATAACCAATCACACTTTGACAGACTCTCCACTTAGCACCAACTGCAATGTTTATTTGCACGGTATCAGCGCATATGAATGGTGTTGATTTTGGATTGAAAAAGTGGGAGAAAAGAGTTACACTTGTCCACTGTGAAGGTTGTAGAAACTTTGTCAGGTGGGTTAAGAAGTTTGTTTATTGTAGAAAACCAGGGGAGCACGCAAATGCGAAAACCAAAACGTAATGGTAGGAGGTAAACATCAGTAAATATTGAGAAGTGTGAGCTGCAAGGTCTTTGATACATTACCATTGCAAATATTCCATTAACATTGATTAACAGTGCAAAATACTTTTATGTTGATTATAGCGCCCACTAATGGCCGATCTTCGCCAAATTTGGTAGGGAGCCATAGAACGCCATGCCGAACGAGCACCACAAATCGTGTTGATTGCTTTTACTGTGGCAGAGATATTGCAATTGCAAATTTCCCATTGAAATGCATTGAGAAAATTGGCGGGAAAACAAACGTTGCTTATAGCGCCCCCTAAAGACCGATCTTCGCCAAATTTGGTCCAGAGCATCGTAGTGGAATGGTGAACAAGGATCTCAAGTCATTTGGTGATAACTTAAAATTTAACCGAGATATGATATGAGTGGTAGCTAGCTAGGACAATTTGTTTTGTCGTCAAATACGCATACTTTAACGTAGCAAAATTCCTTCAATAAGTTTTTGTCAGGTCCATCTGGAGATGCTAACTACCAGGTTTCGTGCAGATCGGTCGCACGGCCTAGGACGAGTTCGAAAAAGTTGGTTTTGCACATTGCGCGATATTGCGAAAAAACTTTTGCGCTAAATTGGGGTTGGCCTAAATCAGGTAATTCAGCTTGATTCAAGGAACACGTGGATGTAAACATTTCTAATGTGCGATGTGTAATGTGGGAGTTAAAGCCAAAAAAACATTACAGCGCCACCTAGTGGTCCACATGTGTAATTTTTGGTAGGTATGGTCCATGGCCCATTCTCAATCTACCCTGTAAATTTAAAGTTGTTCACATTAGTGTAAGTGGTGAATCTAGAGTTGGGTCACATTGAGTCCCATAGGCCACGCCCACTTTGACCCCTCGGTACTCCATTCTAGGGTTCGCCTCAGGATTGGCCACAGATGGAACCCATCAAATTTCGTATCAATCGGATGAGCCGTTCATGAGATATAAACCTTTTGTTCTTGTAGCGCCCCCTAGTGACCAATTTTCATAAAACGTGTGGGGTACCTCCAGAGGGGCATGTCAAAGAATAATCTAAAGTTTGGGGTTGATAGCATTTATTTTGGTTGAGATATGGCAAAGTTGGTGTTTTCATAGTTAGCTACACAAATTAGTTTGTGCGTTATATGCGCAATTTTTATCGTATAAAAATTCTTTCCATAACTTTTAGTCAGGTCAGTCTGGAGATGCTAGGTTCCAAGTTTCGTGCAGATCGGTCGCACGGTCTAGGAGGAGTTCGAAAAAGTAGGTTTTTGATAAATCACGATTTTTCACGCATAAAAGTATAGGCAGAAATGGGCGTGGCCTATATCACGTGATTCAGCTGGATCCAGGGAACGCGTGGATGTATGGTTTTTGAATGTCGGGTGTACGGTGTGGGAGTTATGGGGCCAAACGCGTTTTTCTGGTATAGCGCCACCTAGTGGTGGAAATGCGTGAATTTTTGCGCCTGAGGTCCTTGCAGGGTTGTGGACCAGTCCTGAAAATGGCAACTCCCCACTATTTACGGTTTAGGCTGCAGTTGGAGTTTTACGCGGAGGAGAAGAAGAACAAGAAGAAGAATCCTTAGAAAAACAATAGGGTTCCACGCTCCATTGGAGCTGTGAACCGCGATGCCTTGCATTACGCGGTTCCCATGCCCCCTCGGGCTTGGACCCCTAATAATAATAATAATCTGACGAAAAACAATAGGTTCCTTTTGCACTTTCAGTGCAAGGCACCATTGGGGCCTTGCACTGTCTACACATTGATGTGTAGACAGATATGCTACTTGTGAGCTCACATCACCACCATTGCACTGTCTACACATTGATGTGTAGACAGATATGCTACTTGTGAGCTCACATCTCATTCTTGCTTCCACTCCAGTTTCTATAAGGGTGTGGTACCCCTGTGGATGAGGCAGATCCCCTACACTATGATGAAGTTTTCCTGCTTCGAGCGCACTGTGGAGTTGCTCTACAAGTATGTTGTTCCCAAGCCCCGCAGTGAGTGCAGCAAACCTGAGCAGCTGGTGGTCACCTTTGTGGCCGGTTATATCGGTGAGTAAAAGAACACCTTAATGGGACACTACAAATCATGATGCTTAATAAAGCTAGAAAATCAAATAATCTGTTAATAAAGCAGGAACAATGGAGACGTTATGAAATCATGGCGATTTAGAAAATTTATGGCAATAAGAATATTTCTTACTGATGTAGGTAAATTGGCAGTGATATTGGTTTAATGCAATTCCAGTAATGCCTCATTGAACTTGTTTTTAAATGTTTAGACAGTGAAGTTATACCAGCTGATCTGCGGTTTACAATTCTCTGATGGGGTTTTTGTTTTCTGTGTGCAGCTGGTGTGTTCTGTGCCATCGTGTCCCACCCTGCTGACTCTGTGGTCTCTGTGCTGAACAAGGAGCAGGGCAGCACTGCTGTCCAGGTCCTCAAGAAGCTGGGACCCAAAGGTCTGTAACACCACACCCCCAGTCCAAAGTAACTTCAGCAGAAAGCATAGTTTAACATCAACACGCTCCTTAGATCCACCTCTGGAGGGCGCTGTGCTCTGAGCAGAGCTCCTCATCAGCTTGCTGGCTGTACAGTTGGAGGTGCTTGAGTCATTGGCGTGTGAGAACAGTCTACCTGTCCCCCAGCCCAACTGCAACACTGGCAACCCTGTCCTCTGCAGGGAACTCCCTGTGCTGCAAGCCTGGGGGACGGACATGATCCAAGACCAGCTAACTGATTAACGTATTGCTTTGCTTAGAAAATACTCTAGCATCTTGTTGCTGTAACAGGATCAGACATAACGACCCAATACAACATTAAAACTGAACTAAAAAAATATGTTTTAAAATGTCCCCCTCCCTTCAAATGGTTTTCTTCTTGTTCTTACATTTGAATGTTTAGGCTTCACTGTTCAGAAAGTATCTACAGCGTTTGACACTTAAAGGATGTTTTCACATTCAGCTGCTGAAATAAGTCTTTATGTGCTCATTCAAGTCCCATTTTCAGGGATGGACCTACAAGCATTTGTGACATCCCAAATAGTTTAAATGCCAATTCTGGTGTGATGTGAGAAGTTCAGGCCACCAAGCGCACATATACTGATAATGTACTTTATAGGGAAATAGGAAACCTACATTTGTAGAGTCTGGATTTTTAATGGAGAAGTAAGTTTTATTTCAAAGATTGTAACAGGATAATGGAACTTTTTGTGTGAAAAGAATGTGGAATACAAATAATTATTCAAATAGAGCAATTTATATACATGTTAACTGTCTGGAGGGAATTATTTTATTCAAATTATTGACACTGGACATTTGAGTCTACAGTTGGAGGTCTTGTATTGGTTTATATTAGGGCAGGGCAGCATGATATACAATTTGTCAATTGTCAGATTTTTTTGTACAGTTAATACGCAGTTGGCACTCTCTTTACTCTCAGTTTGGCAAAAAAATGAACAGGACTAATTTGTGGTTATTGAATTTTTTTTTTTTCCTTATTTATTTTTTTTTTTTTTTCCTTTCAAAGTCTTCAACATTTTACCATGCATCACATAATGTATTTCAGCTCTTGGGCCATGGGTCCTACCCTGATGTGTTGAATTCCATGCAGAGCCTTTTCAGTTGGAGACTCTTTATTGACCTCATACCATTATCCATGACTGGCAAAGTGCTCCAGTGTTGTGTAGCCCATTGTCTGAACCACTTAGTTTACTGTGAGGTCAGCAATGTGTCTGAATCTAATGTTGTGTATGTCTCCTGTTCAGGTGTGTGGAAGGGTCTGGTTGCCCGTATCATCATGATTGGTACTCTGACCGCCCTGCAGTGGTTTATCTACGACTCTGTCAAGGTCTACTTCCGCCTTCCCCGTCCCCCTCCCCCAGAGATGCCAGAGTCCCTGAAGAAGAAGCTCGGCCTCACAGAGTAACTCTCCCCCTCCACTGAGCCCCAGTCTCCAGCTGACACATCTGAACCCCCTCCAAACTTGGAGTGCACAGCAGTTTTCTATATTTATGTCCTCTACTCCTGCTGCTCTACACAGAGCACAGGGCTGCTACTAATGTATATTTAAAATCAGAAAACAAGCAAGGAGAAAAAGATGGAGCTTTTGCTCTTGGCTTACCATGAGTCACAGAAAATATTCCTCTGTAGAAACACCCGTCTGGTTTTATCAAGTCCTGTCATTAGACAATTGTTGAAATTCTAATAAAAGAATTGAATTCCCTGGAAAACATTGTCTGTCTGCTTATCATTTTTAACGGTCTTGCATTCATTAATATAGATCAATTGATGGTAAAATGTTTTGAATTTAGCACTGAAATATGTAATACAGTATTTACCTCATTATTTGGAGGTCAATATTTTATCTACTTTGTAATTTGATAATTGTACATGGAGACCATGCAGCGGTTTTTTATTAAAGTACTTTTACCAGCTTCGCAGGAAACAGGAAGTGAATGTAAACAGATGTTTGCTTACAAGAAAACTCCACAAGACAGTGTTGCTCACCAAAACACATTGGGCTTTTCCCAATTCCTATATTTGTACCTCCTTGATTCTCCAGAAATCGTTCTCTGCGCGCCATGTTGACCGGCACACCAATTCCTAAAATGCACATCGAGGAGTGAGGATCGAGGAGGCTCCTCGGAGGAGTCTAAATCGCGGAAACATTGATGTACCCTCACCAGACTTCACCAGTTACCCAACATTTTACAAAGTGTGGCAGGGGAAGATGGTACATGGGAATCCCCACATGTAAACCCACTGCTATACCCTGCTACAACTGTTATTTCTAGTCATAGTTTGATTATCTTTTATTGTTACTATAATGGCCACCGTTCATCATACCAACTGCTATAATTATTATGATTCATAATTCTTTTTCTGTATATCGGTGTCTGTGTCCCAACCGGCCGCGGCAGATGGCTGCCCCCCAAGATCCTGGGTCTGTCTGAGGTTTCTGCCTAAAAGGAAGTTTTTCCTCACCAATGTTGCACCAAATGCTTCCTCTTGGGGGAGTTGTTGGGTCTTTGTAAATTAGAGTGTGGTCTAGACCTACTCTATCTGCAAAGTGTCTTGAGAAGAGTGAACTCTTACGATTACGTTACGATTTGATACTATAAATTGAATTAAATGGCTTGATCATATTTACTGATACAGACAATTGGAACAGAAAATCAAACCGAATGTTTCTTATTTAATCAGTAATTATGATCAAACAAAAGGTCAAACAAATGCTATGATAGAGAAACTGTAAAACATCATTAGATAATCTATGTATATATGTAAATCTTTACATAGCTAAACCTATAACATATACAACAGAATAGAAATAGCCAAAAACTGAAAACACGTCATTTTACTGAGCGACATGACATGTTATGCTACTGTACTGCAATTTATATGGAAGGAGAATATAAACAAACCATATGGTCCAGGGGTAGCTGCAGGCCTCTTCCTCCCTGTCATCTTCATCTGCGTCCTCCTGATCGCTCCCTGCCTCTGTCTCTCTCTCTGAATCTGCATCCTCCTCTTCCTCCCTGTCATCTTCATCTGCCTCCTCCTGATCACTCCCTGCCTCTGTCTCTCTCTCTGAATCTGCAGCCTCCTCTTCATCCCTGTTATCTTCATCTGCGTCCTCCTGATCGCTCCCTGCCTCTGTCCCTCTCTCTGAATCTGCAGCCTCCTCTTCATCCCTGTTATCTTCATCTGCCTCCTCCTGATCACTCCCTGCCTCTGTCTCTCTCTCTGAATCTGCAGCCTCCTCTTCATCCCTGTTATCTTCATCTGCCTCCTCCTGATCACTCCCTGCCTCTGTCCCTCTCTCTGAATCTGCAGCCTCCCTTTCATCCCTCACAGTCAATTCTTCCTTTCCCTCTTCTCTTTCACTTATTTCTGCATCTCCTTCTGTGGTCTTCTCCTGCTCTGGCCCGCCTGGTCTCTCCAGTTTACTGCCTTCTCCTTCATTTCCTTCCTTTTCTTCCTCCTGTGCACTACTCTGAATGTTCTCGGCTGGCAATATCCCCGCTTTTAGGCTTCAGCTAATATCTCCAGCTCCTCTGGCCGACTCGGTACCCATGTGTTATTAACCCCTAGGTTCATTTTGTGCCGGATTTGTCCTTTAAGTAAACATATTTTGTAGTTGAGGGTGAAAGCTATAGAACACAGTGCAGACTGTGGTCCTTGAAGTGGGAATATGACAAATGGAATTCCTCAGGTATAGCGTCACTGCCTCAAAATTATAATTCAATACAGTACTTGGCTAAAATGGTCTCCATGTTGGAGTGGCTCCCATGTTCTCAGGTTGTTCTTGTTTTCCACCACTAGAGTGTAGGCTTGCTCCACTCTTTACTGTTTGGTGGCCAAGAGACCCTTCAGATGTTGAGCAGAGATGTCAGAAGTATTTCACTCCTTTCCTTTAATGGCAATAATGTAAAAAAAATATATATATATATATTCTTACTAACAGTGGTGGAAGAAGTATTCAGATTCTTTACTGCAGTAAAAGTACCAATACAACACTGTAAAAACACTGTTACAAGTACAAGTCCTGCATTGAAAATGTTACTTAAGTAAAAGTACCGGTATGTAAGTATCAATAGGAACATGTACTTTAAGTATTAAAAGTAAAAGTACTCAATGTAGTAAAATCCTCAATTTAATGGTCTAATCATTTCAACTGTACTTGTTGGCTGTTATATTGTTGGGTAACGTTAGAGTAATTTATAATAAAAGATCAGATGTTATAAACTACATTTCTTTTGTGAGCAGTAATCTGAATGTGTAAAGTAACTAGTAACTAAAGCTG